>NC_141555.1:36501142-36726142 GCF_021556685.1 Rattus norvegicus | reverse complement strand
CCTTGAAGTAGAGGAAGTGTAATGATTTGTTTGCGTTAATTTTATATCCAGGGACTTTACTGAAGTTGTTTTTTGGCTGAAAGAGTTCTCTGGTTGAATTTTTGGGGTCACTAAAATATACTATCATATCATATACAAATCATGATATTTTCAATTCTTGAATTCCCTTTGATCTCCTTTGGTTGTCTAATTTCTGTGAATAAGATTTCTAATGCTATATTAAAAAAGTAAGTGGAGATTGGGCAACCGTTTCTATTCCCAGATATTTGTTGAATTGCTTCAAGGTTCTCTCCCTTTATGTTGATGTTGGGTACTTTTTTTGTAATATTGTTTTTACTATGTTTATGTATGGACCTTGAATTTATGATATGTACCAAATCTTTTAACATGAAGAGGTATTGATTGTTTTCATTCTTTGTCACCATCTAACAAGATGATCATTTGTTCCCCCGCCCTGTGAGTTTGTTTAAATAATTGATTTTTCTACATGCTGACCTCCAGTAGATCCAAGACCATTTCTTGAAAATTCTGTCCTTTTTCCATTAAATGGTTTTAGCACATTTTTCAAAGATAAAGTGACCATAGGTTTTTGCATTCATTTCTGGATCTCCAGGCTTGGATATCTGGTAAAAATTTCAATTACCATGGATGGAGAAACCAAGATACTCCATGACAAAGCCAAACTTACAAAACATCTTTGAACAAATCTAACTCTACATAGGAGAGTAGATGGACACTTCCAACACAAGGAAGGAAACTATACCTAGGAAAAATTTGGGAATTAATCTTTCAACAAACCCAAAAGATGATAGCCACACAAACGTAATTCCATTCCTAACAATAAAAATAACAAGAAAGAACAATAAATTTTATTTAATATCTCTTATCATCAATGGACTTAGTTCTCCAATAAGAAGATATAAACTAAGGGATTGGATAAATAAAGTGGACCGAACATTTTGCTGCATACAGGAAACACACCTTACTTATATAGACAGTCACTATCTCAAGGTAAAAGGCTGGAGAGAAATTCCAAGCAAATGGTCCCAAGAAACAAAACAGAAATAGCCTTTCTTACATTGAATAAAATTGACGTTCAACCAAAGATATCAAAAATGATAAGGAAGGACAAAATAATTGTCAAAGAAAAAATAATACTAAGATGAACCATCAATTCTGAACAACTGTGTTTCAAATGCTAGGGCACCTAAATTCACCAAAAGAAACATCACTAAGACTCAAAGCATATATTGGCGCCAACACAATAATAGTGGGAGACTTCAATACCCAAGTTCATCAATTGACCGTTTGTGGAAAATGAAACTAAATTGATACAGTGAAAATAACAGAAATAATCATCCAAATGGATTTAGCAGATATTTAAAGAACATTTCATCCTAAACTACAGAATATACCTTTTTTTTTTTGCACCTAAAAGTAACTTCTCCAAACTTACCATATACTCTGTCACTAAACAGGTCCCTATAGATACCAGAATACTGAAATAATCCCATGCACCCAATCAGATTATCATGGACTAGTGCTGGTCTTCAATACTTTCTTATTTTTATATTTGTTTTTATTATCAATATTTGCTTAATGTGGTATTTTTGAAACACCAGCTTTCTTGATAGTTTGGCACTATGAAATCTAGGTTAGGTTTAGCCTAGTAGTAATCCTTCCATTTTGCCTCTATAGTAGCAAGAGAGAGAGCTCCATTCCATTCTTGGGTATATTCTACATTTTGAGTGAACATTTTGGGCACACTGTGCATTTAATGGTTTTCATCTTTTCTTAAATATGTATTATTATTATCTCATCTTACAAATTTGTAGTTTGATAGTTACATTTTAATATCATGGTTCCTGAATGGATCTTTTGATCTCATTTTGTTTATATGTTATCTCCATTTTAAATGGATTTTCCTTTGTGAATATTTTCTGTCTTTAAGTATGTTTTTGTCTTTATGTGATTTTATTATTGTTTATCAATGAAAAAATGCAATTTATTTACACAAGCAGCCTTACAGGAAGGGGAACACAAGAGTTAGTTAGATATTTGTATAGTATGGGTTACTTATTAAAAAATAAAAATCTCTGAAACAAAGGACAGTGATGAATTTCACACTATCCTCCCCCAATGTTCCCAGCATACAATAATTCCCAGTAATGGCCTGAGGTCATGTGCTGTTGGGAATAGTTGATGGAAGAATAAACCCACAAACCACAGAATATTTAAAGAAAAACTTTCTTCCATACACACAGATACATAATAGGATTACAGGGAGGTCAATACAATTAATTGAAGAAGATGTAAAGAGGAATGTTGTGAGGACAAGGAAAGAATTTAAACCACTGTCAACTATACAATGGTGAACATTTGTTCCCAAAAAGTGGTTTGTGTGCCAGAACAATAACAGCTGGACTGGACCCACCTTTTATCTACACAGAGTGTGGAGCTATGGTCCTATTGGAAACAATGAAGACAGAACCCAAAACAATAGCAAAAAAAGGAATTAATATAAGCAATCCGGTGATGCAAACTACCAAAGACATCTTTATGTTCCAACCAGAAATTGCAGGAAAACTAAAGTCATATTTGAGTGCCCCATCAAAAGACAAGAGTGAGCGAGCCATGGCCTTTCTCCCTTTCATATTTTTCAAGTACTTTACAGAAACAAGAATCTCAGACTGCTTTGTCCATGATTTATGAAAGGGTTTTCTAGGCGTCATGTATTAAGAAATCATGTAAAAGTATTTTTAGCTCCTGACACGGTTTTATTAAAGTTCTCAAACTTCTTGGACTAAGATTCCAAAGTGTAACTAGGCCAGCCCTGAGCTGTAAAACTATGACAAGGCAACAATAACAGATACTTTTATGGCCCAAGCACTATAGCACTGTACTATTGAGTAGAGTGATCCAAATTAATTCAAACAGCTCAAGAGAGAAGCAGAAAAAGGTTAGAAAAGTGATGAAGAATCACCACCTTCCTTGTGTATGCCAGCAATTATGGTTCTGCAGTAAGTCCTAAGAGGCAGTATCCAAGTAGCAAGGGGAGGAAAGGACTAAGGACAAGACAGGGAGAAAAACTAGCATGGCACATGTATGGAAGAGAAAAACTGAAAATGTCCTTTAATTTAAAAAAAAAAGATTTTTTCATTATTTTCTCATTCCAATCAAAAGAGACATCCATGAATGATTCTCCTCTAAGGCTTCCATAAAAGAGGTAAAACGAAAACGAACATAAACATTGAAAGTTTGAAAATAAAACAAAAGAAAAAGAACTTGTGTACGTTTCAGAGCAGGAACACTGAAAAAAGCACTAAATCTGGTCAAGATGAAACGTAGAGTGGGAAGCAGGAATTAGAATTAAGAGCTGCAAGAGATAGGCAGGTGAGCAGTGACAGGAACATGGCCAGGCCTGAGAGATAAGGCTGGATCTTTACAGGGACACAGAATGAGGTAAGAAAACATTTCAAATAAAGCAGCACCTTTCCTTTCTGCTCACCTCAGTAATCCCATCCTCTAATATCCCCCATTGAAGGACTAAAATAGAAGAGTTGTGTTATGTATGTCACTCACTTCCCATTTACTTTTAACCCTGCCTCCAAAGTCAGGAAATCCAAACTTTCTAACTTCCAAGAACAAAAATACAGCCCCAGGTATAAGGAGGTCCTGAGGGCCAAATGACAAACTGCAGTAAGTGAGAGTAGAGAATATGGAGATGTCTCATTCAACATAGCAGAAGTGTGACGGCCCAAGCTAAGAAAGGAAAAGGCAACCATATCAGGTAAACAAGGTCTGCTTCTCATAACATTAAACTCATTTATATTATTCTTTCCTTATAAAAGAAATACTTTATTTGGGCTTATAAACCAGAATATCAGAGTCAGTGATTGATGATATCAGAGCAAAGATATACAGGCAGAGGTTGCTGACCATAAGCGGAAGGTGGAGAAAACTAGATTGAAATAGCTTCAATCCTTTGAAACTTCAAAGCCTACCCCGAACAACATACCTCCTGCAACAAGGACATACCACCTAGTGAGGTTACAATTTTTGGGCATTTACATTATTCTTAACTACACTTAGTCAAATCAATTCCCAGCTCAATCTTCATTTTGAATGAAGATGATTTTCCTGCAAAGTGGTTCTACCATCTTATCTTCCTAATATTGGCTTTCATCATGGGGATAATAGATGATTCTGGATGCATAGGGGATGTTTTTATTCCTATATATCACTCCATATACGTACTATATGTGTACTGACATTTCAATGAGTTTCATTTGGAGAAGGTATAAATGGTTTAGCTTATATATATGCTTTCAACCTCTATTAACATCTTTTAGAAAATATCAAATATCCATTCTTGGTTAATAATTTCTTCTCTCATATGATAAAAAAATAAAATTTTACTCTAATCAAAATAATTCTCTATTATTTTAATATTGAAAGATACAGAAGAATATTAAGATAATGTGGAATATTAAATCAGCTGAACTGCATGTTCATTAATTAAGAACAACTAGAATCATTGATATGTTTTTGGAACATAATATAGTAACAAATACAAAAGCATTGAATAAATAGTGGCAGAAGACGAGTGTCATCATCTAAAATGTACCTTACCTTCAGATACAGTGTTTTCTTTCATGTAGCAAGAATTCAATTTACCTACTCTTCCTCAGTATTTTTCAAACTCTCATTGACTCTAATTTCAAAGCTGTATCCTATAACTAGCATGATTGTTAAATTTCAAACCAAGAACAGTGCATGTGTCAATCATTTTCCGCCTTTCCTTATTTGTGTTTTATTCTGTTCCCAAAAGCCATGTTGTGTTGAAGTTATGAAGAATTTCTTGTTCCTTTGATGAAAATTTTCTGATAGCATAGATTATTCATATTTGTAAAATACTGTTGATATGTTTAGTAGTACTGGATATTATAGTTAAAATCATCTGGATTAGGAATTTTTGCGTGTATATCATAACACACTAAAATACTAAAGATTAAAAGTAGAAGAGCTAGAATTTATCACATGTTTTTACTCTTCTAGGGTTTGTAAATTTACAAAATCTGAAAAATGACTTCTTTCTGTGAAATTCACATTCATGATCTATTAAATTCTAATCAAAGAGTGTGTCAGTACCAATAAACTTGGATTAAATTATAATTGCAATACAAAATGTTTGTAGTAAGTATATGGGCAAATAATTTGTCTGAATATACTAAATAAGCATGTAATATAATCATAGGTTTGCTCTTCATTAAATAAGTACTCCCATTTATAACATAAAAAATACAGATATTAAAGTAAGTTTGTTATATAACAGCTAATAATGGTCTTAGTAATGGATTAAATCACCAAACAATGAACAGTAAGTAGGAATGTCTAGTGAGTTAGAGGTTCTTCAAGGGGTAAAATAAATTCCTTTATAATTCTCCTAAATCCACTTATCATGAAATATTCCACATCAGAGTAAATAACACCAACATCTTTTCTTTTGCTCAAAAAAAGACATTGGCTTTCTTTTCTTCCTGCCCACACCACACTCATTCTTCTACCAAACACAACAATTTCCAACATAGCTCTCTGATATGACTCTTTTCCATTATCACTGACACTACTTCCAGATAGACTTCAAAAACATCCTTAAAATTATTCTCTGTATCATCTCATAATACATAAGTAACCAGAGTCCCTTCTATATACATTGTGAATTAAACAAACTTATTTAAAACTGTTCAATGATTTCTAAGACATTTACAGTAAATAAAAATTATATGTCTAATACTGTTCCTATATTCCCATATGAGACATTGCCTAAGCTTCAGCTTTATTTGGACCGCTCTTCTATCTCTTAGTCAATACAAACTACTATCATATTTACTTTTTGGAAATGTCAAGCTCTTTGTCCTTTTATCATCCTTCTATTTACTGTGATTTTGCCCATATAGATCAACTATATTTCATCTAATCTAACTTAAATGTCACTTCCTTATGACAATCTCCATGACCATATTTTTAAAATAGATTCTTCAACTACTTGCATACTATCAACTGTAACAGACTGATTTATGGATTCATTTCTTTCTTTTTCTTGAACTATAATGCAATTTTTATAAAAGAAAGTTCATAATACATTTTATTCATTCCTAATCTATACCACTATTATGGACCTGATACATTAATGGAGACTTATTATTTATTACATGATTCAGTAAGTTTCAAAAATAAACTTTATACTATTCTTCATTTTAATAAATATGCATCCCATTCATTGGTTAGTCCAACATGTAGTAATTATGTGAATTCTTCAATATATTACAATTCAATGACCTAGTTGACATTTCCTATATATTTTAATTTGTCACAGTCTGTGTCATATTCAACACAATACTGTGTTCACTGAGCAATTATCTCATCTGGCAATATATTTGACATGAAAGAATGAGATCCCATGAGGAAATAGATGGACTTCCAGGAGTGCTGACACACTCAAGAGCACAGGAGAGACTTCTTCTTCTCAGAGGTAACTTCCTGGAGTGCTCAGAACCCACGAATGGAGGTGTAGTCTGTTACTGCATACTTTTTTTTTCTATCTATTCCATATAGCTGAACCTGATCCACAGTTCTTGGTACACAAAAAACTCCTAACCCAAAACATCCGGGAAATCCCAGACAAAATGACAAGATAAAACCTAAGGATAATAGGTATAGTAGAGAATGAAGACTCCCACTTTGAAGGGTCAGTAAATATCTTCAACAAAATTATAGTAGAAACCTTCCCTAACCTAAAGAAAGAGACAACCTTACACGTACAAAATTCAAAGAGAACTCCCAAAAATTTGGAGCAGAAAATAATTTTCTTCCATCACATAATAGTTAAAATATAAAGTACACAAAACAAAGAAAAAATATTAAAACCAGTAAGGGAAAAAAGGTTGAGTTACATAAAAAGGGAGACCAATCAGTATTCCACACTTCTTAAAATAGACTATGAAAGCTATCAGGTCCTGGGCATATATCACAAAGATCATAAATGAACAAAAATGTCATCCCAGGCTGCTATAAAACCTCTCAACTACCATAGATGGAGATTCCAAGATATGCCATGATAAGAGCAAATTTACACAATACATTTCCACAAATCCAGTCCTACAAAAGATGAAAGATGGAAAATTCCAGTACAAGGCAGGAAACTACACCCAGAAAAACAAAGAACCTAATCTACTTTTAAAACACAAAAGAAGATAATGTAGGTAGCCACAGAAACATAATTCGACATCTAACAAGAAAAATAATAGACAAATCCAATCATTTGTCTCTGATATCATTAAACATCAAAGGACTCAAATGCCCCTGAAACGACATACACTAGAAATCAACTGCCCTGGAATAGAAACACTTTATTCTTCCTCTATCTGCAATGGAGGGGTCAGAGACATAGCTATCTGATGGAACAAAATCTAGAAATGACCTTGTGACTGAGGAGTGTCTCAAACAGTCAGCCTCTGCTGTAGTGTACCTGAGACTGAATCCTTGTGAACAAGAATCCATAGGAGACTCTCACTTTGTTCGTGGCTGACTCAGGTATACCATTCAACTAATAAAGACCAGAACTTGTTCCTCAAACCTTATTGCATAGCCAATACAACTTTGACCACCAAAAAATCTCCAAGAACAATGGATTGACGTCCCATGGCCAATGAATAAAAGTTCCACCCTGGATCCAAGGCCACTTATCTAAGATACTCACCAGAAAGGTCAATATCCCTCACACCCATACCTGTGCTGCTAATAGTAAGTTTAAAAAAGGATTAGAGACAGTGACTTCACACAAGATTTCAGAATAAACCTCAGATTGCTGTCACATCTGTAGTGGAGTCCTTGGAGATAAGAATTTTCTGGAGTTCTCTGAAAATGTAGAGGCCTGGAGTGATGGGATCATTGTTTTTTATAGAAGGTAATCATGGATAGTCCCCTACTATCAAACCGGATTAAGACTTTTCTCCTTTCAAAAACATTGATATTTTTTATAGGCCTTAGAGTTACCCATTTGACAAAATGGTCTCTCAGAACCATCCCTTCTGCTTGGGGCCCATGGGATATTTTACCTCGGACCAAGGAGCATTGATCCCTCTGGTGAAGGTTCACTGAAATCCAAAAGGAGGGAGCAAATCCTGGAATCTTATGCTACTTCCTTGAGTAAAGTCACATGATATGTTGTGAAGTCATCAGTCTGGTGCTCATTTCGTTTTGGTTGAATATACTTTTAGGTGGCAATCATGCTTAGGACACCTCAACTTTTCATGAATCATGTAATCTATATTCAGGCTCTTGCATATTCAGCTAAAGATGTGGATATGCTAGACTGTGAGGTATCATTAGAAGATGATGCAATGCTAGGACCTCCTGAGCTATTGTAAGCAATTTAATTTTTTCTCAAATACAAGGGGAATATGAATACTCTAATCAATTCTCCTGTCACAGGGACATCAGCAACTCATCTTTACTTGGTGGTACTCATCCATTCTTTTTTTGATTAAGGAGGCATCATGTGTTATCCCTGAAGGAAAGGTTACTTCAGATCATTCTAGTTTGTCCAAAGTAGGTTTAGATATTAATTTAGGGTGAGGAAACCCACACTAGTTCCTGATATTATGGACTGTGCCACAGATATGTTTCCTAATTTTTCCCTGGTTTCTCCTTCAGTTCAAGGTAAACTTGGGTTTCAATTGGGATGCAATGAAGAGCCCCTGAAAAACATATTCTGCAAAGTAAGATGAATATATTCTACTTTCTTTGAATAAGAAAATCTAGACATACTCTGTAAGTTGAAAGGGGCTTAATACAAATTATTTTGATGAAGAACATACAGAGAATCAAATGAAATGAAATCTCACACAGTTTTTTTTTTTCTTAAGGAAACTTTAAATTAATATCCCCTGACAATGGTTTCTTCTGATCCATAGGATCTCAGTTCTATTCTTCTAAGAGGTCTTAATGTTTCCTTTCTTACCTGGGTGGCCAGGCATAGATAAATGTTTGAAGGAATGGAAGACCACGTGGACATGATGTCCTCAGACATGTCAGGGCAAATCTGAGCCCTAACCTAAGTTCTGCCTTTAAGGTTTTTCACATAAAATGGAGCAGTTTCATCTTTGTTGTCGATGATTATCCTGCTTCTGAACAGCTTGTGCAAAACATAAATCCAGAGATTACCACCCAATATGTAAGAGCAAATTCCCTAATTTCTGGCCAGCACGCCTCAGAGTACCCCGACACATAGTTATTCTGGACTGTGAAAACAGTTGCACTTGACTGCCTTCTTCCAGTACCCAAGGTAAACTTTTGCCTGAAGGATTCTGTGACCTTCTCACTCTTCCCAATCCTCCTAAAATGTTCTCTCTGAATAATGGGCCCTTGACTTTCCAACAAAGTAGTCGTATCCCTAACTGATTAAACATATTTTCAAAAGTGACTCCTTCTATAATCCAATGACTCTGCTCCACTCCGGTTTGAAGTCCCAGAGTCGTAGTTTAGAATCAGAGTATATAACCCTTGCAAACTGCAATAAGACAAATCAATAGAAATGTAATAATTTCAACATTTCTGCTTAGATCTTAACAGCTGAACAAACCAGAAGAATTAACCTAGCCAGAAAAAATTATCCAAAGCCTTTGGCAGAAGAAATATGTTCCTGTCTTTTCTCTCCTGCATTAACAGAAATTATGAATATATAAACCTCTGAATGAGAATTTGAAACTTATGATTACGGCTGGAAACTTTATCCACTGTATAAGGTACCAGGAAGCTTTTCTCTTGACAGAAGTGTGTATGACACCTATATACACTATGCCTGAAGAAGTTTCTCTTCATTTTCAATAGGGCTTTAGAGTTTTCCTCTCTTACATGGGGTTCACTTTACCCAGTGTTAACTTACTCCTTCTGATTATATTGTAGAGCATGTCAGTACTCGCCTAAGTATAGCATTGCCCTAGACCCTTTATGATAAAGGGGCTTAAAACCTGTTTGAAGCCTTACATGGGCCTTTTATTTTCCTATACCCATCAAGTGGTGTTGTCTTTTCTCCTTAAAGGTCTGCCAGACCTAGGGAGTGTTATACCTCGCATCCTACATGAAAGACCATCTAGCATTCGTTGTCTTTCCAGTAGGATTGTGGGCCAATTGTCTACTTCAATCCACTAAGTCGATTTTAGACCCTCAGCTTCTGCGAATGGGGGCTAGGGAAATGAAATTCTATTGAAAGGGCTCTAAAAATTATTCTCAGTGCACATCAATTGTCTCAGAACTCCTCCCTGTGTACTATGTGAATTTTGGAGTACCTGTGGAACTAAAGAATTACTAGAGCTGCCCTTCGGCCCATGCCACTCAACACCCCTATAAAGAAAGTTTGCTTAAAACTAACCTCTTTATTCAATGTATTCATACAACACATATGCAAACAATGGTATCTTATATTTCTCTGCTTCTAAATCCTAGTTCAGAAGACACAAAGCTAAATTGACTCTTATACCATGTGCCTTAAAGTAGGTCATCAAAATATTCCTATATTTTATTCACATATGTTTGCAGCTGAACACATCCTTGAAGAAACATCACTGCTTCCTGAACCACTTATACTTTTGTTGTGACCATTGCCTGGACTAAAAGATATATATGTATACATACAGGGAACATACTTAGAAGTTACTGAAACAGAGTCAGAACATTCCTCAAGGCCCAGTGTAGCCGATAACCTTCCCCTGCTGACCATGGGTGAAGTTGATAATTCTTTTCTTCAAAATATGACTAGGGTCCTCCACATTGTGAACCAATGCATTCAGGATTTCACTTTAGCTAAAGATCTTCTCAGAACTTCCCATTCTGTAAATCTGTTCTCAGAAATCTCCTGTTCTGAGATACATCCTAGACTCATTCCTCTTTGAAGAGGCCCTGAGAACTACCCTGAATGATGATGTGACTCCTTCCCCATCAGTGTGGCCTTGGATCTTGCTCACCTCTTGATGGTGTACACTGCCTTTGACCAAATGAAACTCACACATTGCTTTATTCACAAGGTGACATGAGACATGCTTTTTCAAATAATAGTGTGCCAAAGCTTGTATTCTAAAGCAGTCCCTCATGACTTTGAATTACCTCACATGGATATACTCTAAATAATAGAGAATCAAGGCTTTTACCTTTTACCATGGTGGATAGGGAAATATCTTCTTCCATCGGGTTTGAGGTCCCAGGTCCTATATATAGAATCATTGATTGATTCCAATCAAGCCAATCACTAGAAATCAAGAGCACCCTTTGTTGCTACCCATATATGGACATATTAAGACAAACTGAATGAGCAACAGATCCAGAGACAGTCATCCAAGCTGTTTAAAAAAGGCTTGGGTTGTTACCTAAACTTCCCCAGATTTAATACACGATGTAAAATTTCTACCAACTAAAGAAGTATAGAAATTGAAGGGCATTGTTGGAGAAAATCCTTCACCAAATCAGGTTACAATGACATCCATGTGTCACAGGATGTTTCATGCTACCAACCCCAACTCCAAGGGTTTTCTAACACGTACCATTGCACAATCAGATCTCAAAGTTTTCTCTTTCTTAAAGGCGTCAAGATCTTCCTTTTTCCCTCAGTTACCTAAGTCATTGAACAGAATGTCAGACCTCCCTCCTACAACTGAGCCTACTCTACTCATTCCCTTGTTGCCTTATGTCTTCTCAAGTACTCATATAAAGGAAAGACCCCCAAATTTTGATTATTTGAAAGTGGGCTCAAGTCACTTCACTTCTGACTAAAGAGGCCCGATGGTCTCATGGCATACCTCTGTAGAAGCCAGAATCAGATTCAATAACATGTAGTTCAATGTAGTACAAAATGGGACCTTCAACCACAAAAACTATAGGCAGTCAGTTCATGGCCAAGGGTGTATATGCTATGGAATGATGCTCACGAGATATGTCAGGTTTGGCTCCTAAGGGCAAGTCTCATTGATTCCATCTATACTTGTGAGGAGTTTCAGTTGTAGCCTCTAGCTCTGGAAGTCCCAAGTGCATCACTTAATTACAAGGACATCTTATACCTGATTTAAACTCATTTTACTTAAGTGCCAATCTTGACCAAGATTACCAGGCAATCCTGATTGTGATTTCGCAGTGGGACATCATAAGATACTTGTTGTAGATCAGAGGGCAGAGTATAGAAAGCTAAAATTAACATATATGCAATCTTACTACAGATGGTTGTCAGAAATGCAATTTTTCCATCTCTCATTTATGGATGTGTACACATGTACACTTATACTTATATATATCATATGCACATATATACATCACACACACACATATATATATATATATACATTATACATAATATATATACATCATATGTATACATTTATACATCTTATTTATACACATATGATATATATACATTTATACATCATATATGTATATATATATATGTATATGTATATGTATATGTATCGATGGAGCATCAGAGTTCAGTTAATCACTTACCCTGATGGAAGAGCATGCTAATGGAAACTGGAAAGAATAATCAGAAGAAAATTAAGCAATACCATACTGTTTTCCCACCACCAAAGGTGAGCTAGAATTTTTCCTTCTTCACAGTTAGGTGACTAGATCTTGGTAATTGGTTAAAAATGGCCAGGCACTTTCTTGTTTAGCAAAGCAGTTCAGGATGACTCCATAAGTTGCAGTTATGAACACAGGTTACTAAAACTGCACCTATTTCCTAGCCATCTCAACACCATCCCCTTTAGATGAAGGGGAATCAGCACTTCACTTTGATTGGTGGCCTTCAGGTCTTTATTTTTTGACAAATAATACTTTACACCATCCCCTTCTGTATAAGATCTGTTATAAGAAGGACTGGAGTTTACTATTGAGATCTCAGATTTTTTTTTTTTTTTTGCCCAAGAGGACCAAGATTAAAGAGTCCTTAGAGCATACTCAACCTTCTAATAGGGAGCTTTAGATGAAGTATAACCCTCTAATAGGGAGCTTTAGATCATGTTCATCTAATAATGGCCACTAAATAAATATAGGTTTGGCCAAAGGTACTTCACCTAATTATGATCTGTGTTAGCAAATCGTGAAACTTTCATTATCTCTCCTATATACCATCCTTCATGCTTATACCCATGTCGTTGATGATTAGCTTCAAGAGGACTTAGAGATTGAAAATCATGACTGCTGAATAATACTAATGCTTGGACCCGGTTAGAGCCTACCATGGTGTAACTGAAGATGTGAATATGTAAAGTAGCCCTAGCTTTCCTGCTCAATTTAGGCTTGAAAACTCCCTTATCCTAAAATAGGTTTGTCACTTTAAGCAGATTCTACGTCTTCTTTAATATTCTACTCTTAAACATCATTACTTTAAATCACCAATTTATGTCCACTATATATCAAATGTATATTCTGTATATAAGTGTCTGCTATCTGTCTTATAAGACTGGCAGTTCCTGAGATCATCTCTGGCACCCAGGTCTAAAACTCCACTTCCAGTCAAAAAGGTCCTCAGTAGCTAACCTATTTGACAAAGAATGATTCTGAACCATTCTACTTTTGGTGAAAGATGGCACAAAATTTACACTTAACTGTGTCTCATATTCAAAACTTCCTCTAGGAAGGACATCAGAATGACACCTTTTGCTCCAGTTGTTCTCAAATTCACATCTTCTGTCCAAGGGGTCTGTAAATGTCATCATTTCAAAGAAGAGATTCAGTGTCTCTCCTTTTCCCTATGGGAGTATCAACACTCCACAACTACTCAAAGTATACAAGTTTTTTCTCTGTATAGTGGGCAAGAACACTTTTACCAAAGGACAACATTGGCCTGAAATATCTTCTTTTGCCCAAGGGGTACTCATGCCTGCACTCTCTATTGGCCATCTTCAGCACTTCTTCTCTTGATTTTGTGAGCCTGCTACCTCCCAACTGTCTAGGACTACATACAAACTTCTTCCTGCTAAAGGTATTCTGAGACATTCCTCCGTGGAAGAAAGGGGTTTTGATCTTTTCTTGTCTGACAAAAGTCTTCAAAGCCCAAAGACAACTGTTGGAATAAAATGCAACCTATAGGACTGATGCAAGAATTACTACCTGGACTTTCAAATGGCATGAAAATATATGGACATTCTAAATACTGAAAAAGCATAGGAAGCTGATCAAGCAATACTGGATCTTCCTCTGCTCCACGAGGTACTTACATTTTCTCCAGCATGAAATGGTCTTTCTTATTATTTTAAAAGTAGCCAGAGATTTTACAGTTCTAACAAACAGGTATAGAATATCTCCTTTGCACATTTTCTCAGAAATCCCGGTGATGTCCACGGTGCAATAACAAATTTTTCCCATGAAGTCTTGCATATTACCTTTTTGAGGACAGACACAACAGTCCTACTTCTGTTCAAGTTCCCTACCTCCACCATCTTACCCAGTAAGATTTAGACTTATACAATTAAGAAGACTCCAGGAGGCCAAGGAATTACCACAGATTCCCCATATGCCAAATGTATTTCCTCTCTTAAATTTCTAAGTTTACTGTCCTGGGAAACACTGTTCTGACCGAAGAGATCTCAGAGAAATCTGGACTGCGTTCTCAAACAAGAGTCTAAAAGCAAGCATAAATCCGACTACTGTCTTCATTGTGTTCCCTTACACAGATATGTCCTTTCACATGCAGAGGAATGTGTAGATGGATATATATTTGAATAAGACACTGAACCCAACACTATCCATTAGAGCCTTGTACAAGACTTCTAAGACTGTTGACTGCCTACCATGGACATTCAAATGTGTATTCTTTACTGTGATTTCCAGTTTGGAGTTGCTGAAGTAGTGTTTGGCTGTAATGTTCTATAATTTTCAAGGTATCAATCAACCTTCAACTTCTGCTCAGTAGTGCTCCAGACATAAGAGGAAGAGAAGCTATGCACATTCCATACAGTCTAGGGGAGATCCTTTTTCACCCTTCTACTTTAGAACATCAAAAATCTATTACATTTTCCTAGAGGGACAGCAACAATTCCTCTCCTGCACACAAGGAAATTAGATATGCTTCCACCTATTCAAAGGAATCTGAGTATCCTCTTTTCATTTATTTGATTTTTTAATTTAAATTTCAAATATACCCTTTCTTGGTTTCCTGTTCATAAGACATCTATCTGCTCTCCCTCCCCTTCTTCGATAATGGAGTTCCCATCCACATCATCCACCCGTCTAGTCTTTCTGACCTTCCTTACACTGGGAGTCCAAATTTGGAAGGACTAAGAGTTTTTCCTCCCCTTTGTGCCCAAAAAGGCCATCGTGTGCTACATATACATCTACAGCCATGAGTCAATCCTTGTATATACTTTGGGTGATGCTTTACTCCCTGGGACCTATCGTGGTTGGGCATTGCTGTCCTATGAGGCTGCAAGCCCCTTCAGGTCTTTCAATCGCTTCTGTAATTCCTCCAACAGGTGTTCCAATGTCAGATTAATGTTTTGCTGCTAGCATTCAAATATGAATTTGACCTGTTGTGGCTGTGTCTCTCAGGAGACAGCTATATCCAGTTCCAGTCAGCATGCACTTCTTAACTTCAACAATCTTATATAATTTGGTGACTGTATAAATGTATATGGGCCACAGGTGGGGCATGAATTCCTTCAGTCTCTGCTTCTACCTGTGCCTCCACATACCCTCCTGTGAATGTTTTTTGTTCCCCCTTTTAAGAAGGAGTGAAGCTTCCATACTTTGATTATTCTTCTTGAACATCATGTGGTCTGTGGATTATATCTTGAGGAATTCGAACTTTTGGGCTAAAATCCACTTATCAGAGATTGCATACTATGTGACCTTTTCTGTGATTGGGTTACCTCACTCAGGGTGACGCTTTCTAGGTCAATCCATTTGCCTATGAGTTTCATGAATTCATTGTTTTTAATGCGGAATAGTAGAACATTGTAAAGATGTATCACATTTTATGTATCCATTCGTCAGTTGAAGACCATCTGGATTCTTTCCAGTTCCTGGCTACTATAAATAATACTGCTATGAGCATAGTGGAGCATGAGTCTTTGTTGAATGTTGCACCATCTTTTGGGTCTATGCAGAGTACAGGTAGAGCTGGGTCCTCAGTTAAGGCATTATCCAATTTTCCCAGGAAACTTCAGAATGATTTCCAGAGTTATCGTACAGGTTTGCAATCCCTCCAATAATGGAACAGTGTTTTTCTTTCTCCATAACCTCACCAACATCTGTTGTCACCTGAGTTTTTGATCTTAGCCATTCTGACTGGTGTGAGGTGGAACCTCAGGAGTGTTTTTATTTTTATTTCCTTGATGACTAAGGATGTTGAGCATTTCTTGACATACTTCTCAGCTATTTGTTATTCCTTAGTTGAGAATTCTCTGTTTAGCTCTGTACCCCATTTTTCATAGGATTGTATGGCTCTCTGGTGTCTAACTTCTTGAGTTCTTTGTATATTTTCGATATTAGCTCTGTATCAGGTGTAGGATTGAAAAAGATCTTTTCCCAATCATTTGGTTGCTGTTTTGTCCTAATAACAGTGTCCTTTGACTTACAGAAGCTTTGTAGTTTTATGAAGTCTCGTTTCTGATTCTTGATCTTACAGTACAAACCAGTGGTGTTTGGTTCAGGAAAATTTTCCCAGTGCCCATGTGATCAAGACTCTTCTCTACTTTTTCTTCTATAAGTTTCAGTTTATTGGGTTTGATGTAGAGGTCTTTGATCCACTCATACTTAAGCTTTGTATAGGGCAATAAAAATGAATCGATTTGCATACTTCTACATGCTGCCCTCCACTTGTTGAAAATCCTATCGTTTTTCATTGGATGGTTTTAGCCTCTTTATTAAATATCAAGTGACCATTTATGTGTGTGTTTGTGTTGGTGTCTTCAATTCTATTCCACTTATCAACATTCCCAGGAATCTGTACAAATACAACTTTTTTGTCATTGTTCTTTGCTTTTTAATCATTATTGCCCTGTAATACTGCTTGAGGTAAGGAATGGTGATTCCCCCAGAAGTTCTTTTATTGTTGAGTACAGCATATGTATGTTGTGCCATCACTTGTATTAAATTCTTAAAAGTCTTTAATCTTTCTTTATTTCTTGCTTGACAAGTTATCTTTGAGTAGAGCACTGTTCAAGTTACAGTTATGTGTGGGCTCACTGATGTTTTTGTGGATATTTAAGACCAGCCTTAGTTTGTCACGATTTGATAGGATGCATGGACTTATTTCAGTCTTCTTCGATCTGTTGAGTCCTGTTTTGTGACTTGATATATGATCAATTTTGGAGAAAATACTATGAGATGCTGGGAAGAATATATTATTTTGTTTTAGGATTAAATATTCTATAAATATCTGTTATGTCCATTTTGTTCACAACTTCTGTTAGTTTGTCTAGATCTTGGTTTAATTTTTGTTTCCATGATCAGTCCATTGATGAGATTGTGGTGTTGAAATCTCCCACTATTATTATGTGAGGAGCAAATGGGTGCTTTGAGCTTTAGTAAGGTATCTTTTAGGAATGGAGGTGCCCATGTATATGGAGCATACATATTTAGGATTGACAGTTACTATTGGTGGGATAATCTTTTGATAAATATGAAATTTCCTTCCTCACCTGTTTCAAAAACTTTTGGTTGATAGTCGATTATATTCCATAGTAGAATGGCAAATCCAGCTTCCTTCTATCAGACCATTTGCTTCAAAATTTGTTTTCTAGCCTAATACTCTCAGGTAGTGTCTGTCTTTGTCTCTGAGTTGTGTTTTCTACATTCAACAAAATACTGGGTCCTCTTTATGTATCCATTCATTTAGTCTATGTCTTTCTATTGGGGAATTCACTCCATTTTGTTAAAAGATATTAAGGAATAGTGATTGTTGCTTCTGTCATTTTTGTTGTTAGAGGAAGAGTCATGTTTGTGTGTCTCTTTTCTTTTGGTTTCATTGCAAGATTAGTTTGTTGCTTTTTCTAGGATGTAGTTTCCCTCCTTGTGTTAGAGTTTTCTACCTATTATCTTTTGTTGGGCTGGATTTGTAGAAAGATACTGTATAAATTTCGTTCTGTCATGGAATATCTTCGTAATTCCATATGTGTTAATTGACAATTTTCCTGGCTATAGTAGACTGGAATGGCTTTTGTGTTCTTTTATGGTCTAGAGTATTCCAGGATCTTCTGACTTTCATAGTATCTGGTGAGAAACCTTGTGTAATTCTCATAGGTCTGACTTTATATGTTACTTGACTTTGTCCCTTATTGCCTTTAAACTTCTTTCTTTATTTTGTGCATTTGGTGTTTTGACTATCATGTGATGTGAGGAATTTCTTTTCTGGTAAAATCTATTTACAGCTCTGTTGGCTTCTGGCATGTTTTTCGGCATCTCTGTCTTTAGGTTGGGGAAGATTTCTTCAATAATTTTTTGAAGATATTTACTGGCTCTTTAAGTTGGGAGTCTTCACTCTCTTTTATACTTCTAATTGTAACATTTGATCTTCTCATTGTGTCTTTGAGTCCAAATGACAGGTAACTTGGAGCATAAAAGTTGGTCTTATCTCTGCTTTCAAGTGTGTAGGCACCCTTACCAACTGGTTTTCAGCTCTCAGCACAGCCAGAAAACAATAATGTCCTTCAGCTGAATTCTCCTAGGTCCCTGTGTAAATATTGTGTACCTACTTCAAATGATAATCTCTGAAAGCCTATTTTATCCAAAATAGTTTTGTTGCATATGTGTGTGTGTGTGTGTGTGTGTGTGTGTGTGTGTGTGTGTGGGTGTGTGACACATGTCCAGCAGACTCTGAATGGCCATTCCTTCAGTCTCCTATGAACAATCTCTCCCTACCCCTCTTATGGATATTTTATTTACCCTTTTAAGGGAGGAGTGATTAATTTGCATTTTGGTCCTCCTTCTTGAGTATCATGTGGTCTGTGCATTGGATCATAGGTAACTTGAGCATTTGCACTGATATCCAATTAAAAATGAGTGCATACTTTGTTTTTCTGTTATTGGGTAACCACCCTCAGGATGATATTTTTTTAGGTTCATCCATTTGCCTATGAATTTCATGAACTCATTATTTTTGATAAATGAGTACTAATCCATTGTGTAAATATAGGCCATTTTCTGTATCCATTCTTCTGATGAAGGACATCTGGGTTAATTCCAGCTTCTGGATATTATGAATAAGGCTGCTATGAACATAGTGTAACATGTGTCTTTGTTGTATGTTGGAGCATCTTTTGGGTATAAGCTCAGGGGAGGTATAGCTGGGTCTTCAGCAACTGCAATGACCAATTTTTGAGGAAACTCAGGACTGATTTTCAGGGAGGTTGTACCAGTTTGCAATCCCAACAACAATGGAGGAGTGTTTCTCTTTCACCATATCCTTGCCAGCATCTGCTGTCACCTGAGTTTTTGATCTTAGCAATTCTGACTGATGTGAGGTGGAAACTCAGGGTTGTTTTGATTTGCATTTCCTTTATGACTAAGTAGGTTATACATAACACAAATCGTTCTAAGAAATGATGTTACCCTAACTGTTGGTCTGTATATAGCTCTGTGCCAATTGAACAATTTCTATCTCCTTCTTCAAAGTTCAAGTCCAAGGATATCCTATACCCAGTATTGCTTCTGGAAGTGAGTAATTAGCTCACAATTTCTGCAGGAAATTTAGACCAGGGTATCACAGGGGCCTCAACCGCTGAGTTGAGTTTCTTTGTTTGGATCCCAGTTGAATGACTCAGGTTGCACTCTTGCAAGAAATCTCCACACATCAGGGTCACAGTCCATGATGAAATGTATAAGTTGCTCAAACTGGTTAGGATTTCAAATAGATGATGCTGTGGCTTAACAATATTATAGGGTAAAAATTGAAAGACCATTCAATATATGACCAAGGCTTGGAGAGAAACATTTTCAATAGACTAACTTTAATTGCAAATTACCAGATTTCATTGTAAAGACAATGTATACAAGAAAAAAAAACACATCCTGTTTGACTGATGCAAGGGAAAACAAGAATGCAGTTTAATAAGAATAAAGAATATGCAGTCAGCTAGGTCATTTTGACTCTCATTTTCTAGAAGAGAGTTGTGTGCTCTCCCACAAAACTTTTCAGGACAAGAGGTAGAAACCAGAGACAGATGCATGTGGGAAAAGATGGAGAAATATTTGCCCACATACTCAATGTACAAAGAAAATAGCTAAACCCATGCGGAATGACAAAGGGTGCAAATCCATCAGGAATGTAGATTGTTATCTAATGAGGTGCTTCTTATGGGTGAAGCAAATAAGACAGGGTAGTGAAGAAGGTATTTACACATGGTTGTCTTTATAACCATAACCAGTTGTAGAAAAATGATTAATAATTGAAATCAATAATTCCTTTGTATTTTGTTAACAAAGTTTTTCTATAGATTTTTGTGTTTTCTTTCATCAATTTCTTCATCATGCAATATAATACCAATTAAGACGATACCAATGGTTTTCATATTCGTTTCAAATTTGAGATACTGAAAGAATGTGCCGTAGAACACATTTCCATCGATTCTAAATATGTATCGTGTTTTAGATTGTAGAATTGATGATTATATCACATCAGTATATCTATGATATTGTAAAATATATATTGCATTTCTATTGGATGTAGGATCATTCTATTTTATCAAGGCACCATTATAATCTGGTTATTATTTTCATTTACAAATTATTCACAACATAAGGATATATGATGTAATTTTAAGTTGACAAGAAATAGACTTTTGATGGCTATTTTTGGTTGCCTACTTTACTAAAGCTGGAATTATCTAAAACCATAAAATAATGGCCCTACCTCTGAGGTAATCCACTTTCATTCAAAGTGAGAAGATCTACTTCTATTCTGAATACTTGAAATACAAAAACACTCCTTGAATCCAGGTATTTAATCCAGCTACAATGTTGGCAATTCCTCCTAAAGGAAGCCTATATAATGACATGGAAGTTGCTCTTATCCTGGTTGCTCTGTCTTGCTAGCAAGTCTATTTCATTACTGGCATTAAATCTTTTTTTTTTAAATCCTTATTAACTTGAGTATTTCTTATTTACATTTCGATTATTATTCCCGTTCTCAGTTTCAGAGCCAACATCCCCCTAACGCCTCACCCTCCCCTTCTATATGGTCTTCCCTTACCAAACTTTCCCCCATTATCACCTTCACCCCCAACAGTCATCTTCACTGGGGTTCAGGCTTAGCAGGACCAAAGGCTTCCCCTTCCACTGGTGCTCTTACTAGGATAGTAATTGCTACCTATGAGGATGGAGCCCAGGGTCATTCCATGTACAGTCTTTGGGTAGTGGCTTAGTCCCTGGAAGCTCTGGTTGCTTGTCATTGTTGTTCATATGACGTCTCGAACCCTTCATTCTCTTCTACATCTTTCTCCAATCCCTTCAAAAAGGGTCCCATTCTCAGTTCAGTGGTTTATTGCTGACATTTGCATATGAATTTTGTGAATTGTGGCTGTGTCTCTCAGGACAGATCAGCATCCGGATCCTGTTTGGATGCACTTCTTTGCTTCATCTATCTTGTCTATTTGGGTGGCTGTATACATATGGGCCACATGTGGGTCAGGTTCTGAATGGGTGTTCCTTCTCACTTTGATCTAAATTTTGCCTCCCTATTCCCTGCCAAGGGCATTCTTGTTCTCCTTTTAAAGAAGGAGTGAAGCATTCACATTTTGATCATCTCTCTTGAGTTTCATGTGTTCTGTGAATCTAGGGTAATTCAAGCATTTGGGCTAATAGCCACTTATCAATGAGTGCATACCATGTGTGTTTTTCTGTGATTGGGTTACCTCACTCAGGATGATATTTTCCAGTTCCATCCATTTGCCTACGAATTTCATAAAGTCATTGTTTTTGATAGCTGAGTAGTATTCAATTGTGTAGATGTACCATATTTTCTGTATCCATTCCTCTGTTGAACGGCATCTGGGTTCTTTCCTGCTTCTGCCTATTATAAATAAGGCTGCGATGAACATAGTGGAGCACGTGTCTTTTTTATATGTTGTGGCATCTTTTTTGTATATGCCAAAAAGAGGTATAGCTGGATCCTCAGGTAGTTCAATGTCTGATTTTCTGAGGAACCTCCAGACTGATTTCCAGAATGGTTGTACCAGTCTGCACTCCCACCAACAATGGAGGAGTGTTCCTCTTTCTCCACATCCTCACCAACATCTTATATCACCCGAGTTTTCATCTTAGTCATTATGACAGGTGTTAGGTGGAATCTCAGGGTTGTTTTGATTTGCCTTTCCCCTATGACTAAAGATGTTGGACATTTCTTAGGTGTTTCTCAGCTATTCGGCATTACTCAGCTGTGAATTCTTTGTTTTGCTCTGAACCCCATTTTTCAATAGGGTTATTTGTCTCATGCAGTCTAACTTCATGAGTTCTTTGTATATCTTGGATAAAAGCTCTCTATCTGTTGTAGGATTGGTAAAGATCTTTTCCCAATCTGTTGGTTGCCATTTTTCCGAACCAAGTGTTCTTTGCTTTACAGAAGCTTTGCAGTTTCATGAGATCCTTTTTGTCGATTCTTGATCTTAGCACATAAGTCAATGGTTTTTTTCTTCAGGAAAGTTTCTTCAGTGCTCATGTGTTCGAAATGCTTCCCCATTTTCTTCTCTTAGTTTAGTGTATCTGGTTTGATGTTGAGGTCCTTGATACAGTTGGACTAAAGGTTTCTACAAGGCAGTAAGAATGGATCAATTTGCCTTTTTATACATGCTGACTTCCAGTTGAACCAGCACCATATGCTGAAAACACAATCTTATTTTCCATTGGATGGTTTTGGCTTCTTTCTCAAAAATTAAGTGACCATGGTGTATGTGTTCATTTCTGGGTCTTCAGTTCTATTCCACCAGTTTATTTGGCTGCCTCTGTCTCAATGCCATACAGTTTTTATCACTGTTGCTCTGGAATACTGCTTGAGTTCAGTGATATTGATTCCCAAGGAAGTCCTTTTATTGTTGATGGTAGTTTTAATTGTTCTGTGTTTTTTTGTTATTCCAGATGAATTTATAAATTGTTCTGTCTAACTCCATGAAGAAATGATTGAAATTTTGATGTGGATTGGAATAAATCTGTAGATCTCTTTTGGTATAAAGGCCATTTTTACTATATTAATCCTGCCAGTCCATGAGCATGGGAGATCTTTCCATCTTCTGAAATCTCCTACAGATTCTTCAGAGACTTGATGTTCTGGTCATATGCTTATATTTTTTACTTGCTTGGATAAAGTCACCCTGAGATATTTTATATTATTTGTTGCTATTGTGAAGGGTTTCATATCCCTAGTTTCTTTCTCCGCTTGTTTAACTTATGTGCAGACTTATTATTATATCCGACAACTTTGCTGAAATTATTTATCAGGCTTTGCAATTCTTTGCTGGTACTTTTGAGGTCACTAAGTATACTATCTTATCATCTACAAACAGTGCTATTTTGACTTCTTCCTTTCCAATCTATATCCCTTTGACCTCCTTCAGTGTCTGCTTGCTCTGACTAAGATGTCTAGAACTATAATGAATAATTTCTGAGAGACTGGGTAGCCTTGTCTAGGACCTGATGTCAGTGTGATTGCTTTAAGTTTCTGTCCACTTAGTTTAATGTTAGCTATGTATTTGTTTTATAGGTTTAGGTATGGGCCTTAAGTTCATGTACTTTCCAGTACTTTTATTATGAAGGGGTATTGAATTTTGCCAAATGTTTTATCAGCATATAATGAAAGGATCATTGGGTTTTTATATTTGAGTGTGATTATATAATGGATTACATTGATTGTTTCCATATACAACACCATCCCTGCATGCCTGGGATAAAACCTACTTGATCATGATGGATGATTGTTTTGATATGTTCTTGGACTCGGTATTTTTGCAAGGATATTCATAAGGGAAATTGGTCTGAAATTCTCTTTTTTGTTGGGTCTTTGTGTGTTTTAGGTATGAGAGAAATTGTGGCTTCATAAAAGCAATTAGGTTGTGCTCCATCTGTTTCAATATTGTGGAATAGTTTGCAGAGTACTAGTATGAAATTTTCTTTGAATTTTGGATAGATTTCTGCACTAAACCCATCTTATCCTGGACTCTTTTTGGTTCAGAGGCTTGTAATAACTGCTTGTATTTTTTTTAGCAGTTATTGGTTGTTTAAACGGTTTTTCTGTTTTTTTTTTTTTTCTGTTTTTCTGTTAAATCGCTTTGGTACCTGGCATTTGTCTAGAAAATTGTCATTTTTCTCCAAATTTACAAGTTTTGTTGAATATAGTGTTTTTAAGACGATCTGATGACTTTTTTAATTTGCTCTGATTCTGTTGTTATGTCTCCCTTTTCATTTCTTATTTTGTTAATTTGGACACACACTGTGGGCCTTCATGTTTGTCTGGCTATGGGTTAATGTATCCTGTTGATTTTTTAAAAGAACCAGCTTTTGGTTCTGTTCATTCTTTGTATGGTCCCCTTTTTTCTACTTGGTTGATTTCAGCTCTGAGTTTGATTATCTCCTGACTTCTACTACTCCTGTACATATTTACTTCTTTTTCATCTAGAGTTTTAGGTGTGCTGTCAAGTTCCTGATGTATGCTCTCTCCTGTCTTTATGCAGGCACTCAGAGATATTTTTCCTTTTAGCACAGCTTTCATTTGTCCCAAAAGTTTGGGTATATTGTACGTTAATTTTCATGAAATTCTAAGAAGTCTTTAATTTCTTTCTTCATTTCTTCCTTGACCAAGTTATCATTGAGTAGAGCATTGTTCAACTTCCATGTATATGTGGGTGTTCTTTCCTAATTGTTATTGAAGAACAACCTTAGCTCATTGTGGTCTGATAGGATGAATTGGATTATTTCTATCTATCTGTATACTTTGAGACCTGGTTTTTGATTGATTATATGATCAATTTTGGAGAAAGTGCCAAGAAGTGGTGAGAAGAAGTTATATCCTTTTGTTTTATGATATTCTATTTATGATAGTATGTTCTAAAATACCTGTTAAGTCCATTTTGTTTATAACTTCTGTTAGTCTGTCTATGTCTCTGTTTAATTTCTGTTTCTGTGATCTGTCTAGTGATGAGAATGGGATATTGAAATTTCCTAATATTATTGTTTGCAATGCAATACTTTCTTAGAGCTTTAATAAGGTTTCTCTTATGTATGTAGGGGTCCTAGTATTTGCGGCATAGATTTTTAGGATTTCGAGTTCATTTTGGTGTATTTTTCCTTTGATGAATATGTAGTGTACTTCCTTATGGATTTTTATGACTTTTGGTTGAAAGTCGATTTTATATGATATTAGATCTTCAGACCATTTGCTTGGAAAGTTGTTTTCCAGTCTTTTACTCTGAGTTAGTGTCTGTCATTATCTCTGGTGTGTTTCCTGTATTGCAAAACGATGGGTCCTCATTACATATTCAGTTTGTCAATCTGTGTCTTTTTAGTGGGGAATTGAGTCCATTGAAGTTGATGGATATTAAGGAATAGTGATGATCACTTTCTCTTATTTTCATAATTGGACGTTAGTTTACGTTTGTGTGCTTCTGTTTATTTTGTTGTGAAAAGAATAATTTCTTGCTTTATCTATGATTTTACTTGCCTCCTTGTATTGGGGTTTGCCACTTAGAGTCCTTTGTATTACTGGATATGTAGAAAGATATTGTGTAAGTTTGGTTTTGTCATGGAATATCTTGGTTTCTCCATCTATGTTAATTGACAGTTTTGCTGGATACAGTAGCCTTGGGTGGCGTTTGTGTTCTCTTAGTGTCTGTATGCCATCTGTCCAGGATCTTCTGGCGTTCAAAGTCTATGGTGAGAATTATGGTGTAATTCTGATAGGTTTGACATTATATGTCCTTTAACCTTTCCCTTACTGCTTTTAATTTTTATTTGTTTTGTGCATTTGGTGATTTGACTATTATGTGATGGGAGGATTTCCTTTTCTGCTCCAATCTATTTGGAGTTATGTAGGCTTTGTGTATGTTTATGGACATCTCTTTCTTCAGATTAGGGAAGTTTTATTCTATAAATTTGTTGAAGCTATTACTGTCCCTTGATTTTGGCAGTCTTCACTCTCTTCTATACCTGTTATTATTATGTTTGATTTTCTTATTGTGTCCTTGATTTCCTGTATGTTTTGGGCTAGGAGATTTTTCTGTTTTACATTATCTTTGACAGTTGTGTCAATGTTTTCTGAGGAATCTTCTGCTCCTTAGATTATATCTTCCATATCTTTTATCCTGTTGGTGACGCTCACATCTATGACTCCTGGTCTCTTTCCTAGGTTTTCCATCTCCAGGGTTGTCTTCCTTTGTGCTTACTTTATTGTTTCTATTTCCATTTTTAAATACTGGATGGTTTTGTTCATTTCCTTTTCCTGTTTTGTTGTTTTTTCAGTAGTTCTTTAAGGTACCTTTTTGTTCCCTCTCTATGGGATTCTACGTGTTTACTTCTGTATTTTCTATTGCCCTGTATTTTCTTAAGGGAGTTATTTATGACCTTCTTAACATCCTCCATCGTCATGATAAAATGTGAACTTAAATCTAGATCTTTCTTTTCTGGTGTCTTTAGATATCCAGTTTTTGCTTTGGTGGGAGATTTGGGCTCTGATGAACCCAAGTAGTCTTGATTTATGTTGTTTGATTTCCTGTGCTTCCCTCTAGCCATCAGGTTGCTCCTGAATTTAGCTTGTCTTGCTCTTTCTGACAGTGGCTTGACTTCCTGCTTTTTTGTTTTTTTCCTTTTATTTTTACCCTGTTATGGGAACAGAGTGTTCTGCTCTCATGTGTGCAGTTACTCCTCTCCACTGGCTTTAAGCTGTCCTTGTGGGCAGGAAGCAGAAGGAACTTCCGATATTTCTCCTAGGACCTTCTGTTTGGTGAAGTGGCATAGAAGGAACAAGGTGTTTTCCTCTTGAGTCAGGAACTTGGCAGAGTGTAGACTCCTCTCTTTTCCCAGGAGTGTCTGCTTTACTGAAGGTCTAGTTCCCTACTCTCAGGATTTGGGGGCAGGGAGTTGTTTGACCAGTTCCTTTCAGATCCAGGCACAGTCTGGCACATGATACTCCTGCAGTTTTACTCCTCTTATATTCCTGTGTCCAGAGGCACTGCTCTTTTGTCTTGGGCCAGAGATGTGGGAAATGGAGGGCAGAAGTGGCAGTCTCTGTGCCTTGTAGGCTCATTATTGCCCACACCCCTGGGTGATCAGCTCTCTCCCACAGCATCTGGGAGCAGGGAGCTCTGGGTCAGGAGTAGTAAAGCTCAGGAGCCAGCTAGAAACTGGAAATGCCTTCTCCCAGAGGAGTTCTGTTTTTTCGTGTCCTGAGTCCACCAATCAGGTCACTTAGAGCAGAAAATTTTGACTCACCTCTGGTCTCAGGCCTGAAGACGCTCCTCGGGCTGACTTTCAGCTCTCTATGAGAGCTGCAACCAGAAATGTTCTGCCCCTACTGCTCCTAGGTCCCTATGCACAGGAGGCCGAGATGGAGCTAGGTGTTTGTTTTTTTTTTCTTAAGTCAAAAATGTGAACAGAGTTCTCAGGGGTTTCTGCCCCTCTGATGGTCTATGTATTCCCCACCCCACACGAAATTTGGGTGTAGGATGCGGTTTGGACAAGTTCAGATCCAGGTGCAGTTTGGACTGCAGGGCTCCTGCAGCTTGACTACTCCTATATTCATGTGTCCAGAGGCACTCTGCAGTTTCCTCTTGGGCTAGGGATGTGTGCACCGGTGGTCAGAAGTGGCAATCTTTCCTTCCCTATGGTCTCAGTATTGCCCACTCTTCTGGGTGATCAGCTCTCTGTCCCACAGAGTTTCCAAAGCTGTTTCAAATGTTAATTCCCTATCCTACAGTTCTCCAGTCTTTCCAATTCTACTCCAAAGTGTGTTGGAGAAGACCCCTCTGGTCAAGGGGATGTAAAACAGGCCCCATCAGACAAAGAGGGCTGCAAAAGTTCTTGTCTTAAAGGTAATCTCAGTGATTTCTCATGTTCTACAAAAGGATTAAGTCCTGCCCCCTCTCCATATGAGACTTTACTACCTTTGCCAGCTGTCAAAGCAGGGCAGAGAGTTATGTCCACTCAGAAAGATAGTCAAAGATGTCCTCAATCTGTACCAAAGTCCCTTCTGCAATCTGCTTCGGGTATAATGAGTTTGAAACCTGATTCTGCTGACTAAGGGGAATTCAGAGCTTCCCTATTAAACCAAGAGGAGCTTCAGAGTCCTCCAATATTAAAAATGGGCTTAATTCATCACTTATGGTCCAAGGGGTACAAAATACAGTCACAAATCCCCACGTGAACCTCATAAGACACGTACAAGACCAAGCAGAGACAAAACTTTCTGCATGTACACCATTAGATCAAGGACCATTTCCAGTTTCAGAAGGGGCTCTTGAGAGTTCCACACCCACTCAAGATGTGGAACAAAATTCTGAGTTCACTCAAGAGACTCTTCTTCCTTCTGCACATAAAAATGTGATTTAGCACCCTCAACATCTCACCCAGTACTTCTAATGTCCCTATAAAACAGGGATTTATTCACATATCCTCTACCACCGAAAAGGATCCTCCCGACTTGTCATAAGGGCCAAAAGAGTCAAGTTTATCACAAAACACAGTCAATGAACCATGCAGACTCCATATTTATACAATGTAGAGAGAAGATAAACCATTCCCTACCTCCTCAGTGGACTGGAGTCATTCTTTCCTAAAAGGAGAGGCTCCAAAATGTTCCACATATACATCAGAGATGCTAGAATTTCCCAAAGTTGACCAGTATTCCCTGAGTAATACGCTATCTTATAAAGAGACTGTGGGACAAGAAACATCTACAAAAGGAATTCTACCCACAGTCACATCTTTAGAAATGGCTTGTGGTTGTGACACATGTACAAAAGATGTTCTAGGATATATTCCATCTGAAGAGAAGGTTACGGATCCAACCATATGTGAACGAGAGTCGGGAAACATGGTAAGCAAACACCAGTGTCTGTAGGATCCTCGACATCTGAAGAAATGGAATCCTTGGATTCCATTTGTGCAAAAGAATGCATAAAACCACCGCAAATTTCACAGTAGGCTATAGGAACTTCCTTATCTCCTCAAGATCTTCCCCAACTAAAGAAGATGTTTCACACTCTTCCAAATGTGCACAAAGGGTTGTCAGTCCTCCTTTATACCCACAAGCAGACTCAGAACATCTGCCAAATACCCAAAAGGTTCTGGATTTTACCTAATCTTCTGAAGGTTCCTTGGAACCTGTTTTGTCTATCAAGAAGCCTAGGGATCCTGACACTTCTATACAAAAGTCTGTTTCCTCTTCTCCAGTAGAAGAAAATTTTCATGGAACTTCCTCAATTACACAACAATATCTAGAATCATCCTTATCTGCTGCATGAAGCTCTCAGACATCTCACATATGTCCATGATGCTTTAGGAGAAGTCACATCTTCAGAAGTAGCTCTAATACCTAACCCCCATTCTGACATCACAGTCAGGATTTCTACACATATACACAGCACATTAAGACCTTCCTCATCTGAGAAGGATGTCTTAGGATCTACTGCATCTAAACACCATGCTTTACAACTATGCCCATCTACCCAAGTAGATTTATTTCACATGTCCACTCTGGGAAGAAATAGTCGACTATCTCCCTCTACCAAAGTGGACCACAGGCCTCCAGTTTCTAGAAACAAAGGGTTAAGATTTGATCCTACTGAAGGAGTCTTGAGAAATTTCTCCTCTAAGGAAGACAGTTTCAACTTTCTCCCTTCTGCTAAAAGGGAACTTGTGCCATCTTCTGTTCTCAAAGATACACCAAAAGCTACAACTACTCCTCAGTTTTGTCCCACACCTTCTCAATCTATCCAAAGGGCCTTGAAATTTTCCAAAAATGATGAAGTAATTTTGGAAAGTTTCCAATCCTTACAAGAGTATGCTGGACATTCCATATTTTCCCAAGATGCTCTCGTAATTCCTCCTCCAACCAAAAAGGTATGTTCACTGTCTGCCCTAGAGTTCCAGGGAATTTCTTCACCACTCTCGAGGGCTCCAGAAAGTGTTCTACATCCTCAAAGTAATTTGTCAATGTGGAAATTAGATTTCAAAAATACAAAAACTTTTTTATATATCCAACGGTCTGAGGGAAAGCCCACACTGAAAAAAAATCAATTAGACATTGTGCCATTAACCAAAGTATATCAGAAAAATTCCATGTCTTCTAAAGCATCTAAAAAACAATCTGGTTCTAGCATTTTTCCTGGGAAACATTTACCATCAGCCAAAAAATCCCCAGGAACATCAAAATCTAAAAAGGGGTATCTAGAAACTTTTCCATCTGCCCAAAGGTCTTTAGGATGTTCAGCAACTACTCCAAGAGCTCGGTTAACCTAGAGAACAAAAGAACTAAAGCCATCCTACCAGGGTGTTTTCCCAAGAAACACATATTTCTACTTTTCTATTTTACCATGACAGAAGGCCATCTTCCTTCTCCCCATCTCTGATCTCTTCATCCTATTTGTCCTCCCTCCCAAATGGCTCTTTACTCTGAATTAGAGGCCAATTAGTAAACCATAGAAATATGGAAGGAATATCTGAGAGGCAATGGCTGACATGACAACACTTGTGACATCACAGATGAAGCTAGGGCTCTCCATGATACCAGAGATTTTTCAGGCAGGGCCTAATGATGAAGTCACTGAGAACTGCCATGGCCTACCTGCTGAACAGCTTTCCTTACATTGACCAGATTTGGAGGTGGCCTCTCCAGGAGTGTCTCCTGTGACACAGTAGAAACCTTTACATGCTACATCTCTCTAAAGCTAGAGACTTCTCTGTGCTTCATTAGTGGTTACATGTTCTGAATGAAGAAAGTTAGTCAGGGGCTCGTCATGGTTAGAAATGATCTAGGAAAACGTAAGGAAGGAGATTCTTCTGTATATTAAATTTTTCTCAAGTCCAATCCTGTGACAATAAGTTCAATTACCTAGGTTTTCTCTGTTCCCCAGGTGCCAGTATTTTCCCTACAGACCTTTAATGAGTGAATATTGTGCTACGTTTTCTGATTGTACATTAATTGACAGTGCACATTATATATATATTCCTGCATGTGTACTCAAAAATTTCATTTTTTTCCAATTCCATTTTTGCAATGAATTTAGCAACAAACATGGCCCAGCTATAGAGTGAATATAACAGTGTAAATATTGTGTACCTCTTTCAAATGATAAACTCCCAAATCCTTATTTTACCCAAAAATTACCAGACATTACTAAACATGGACTATAGAATGTGGTTCTGTAGTTCTATTAGATATCAGTTCTCTAATATTTACCTTCCTGTGGTCCCAGGGCAATACTTGAAGGTTTTGGATGTTTTACCATGATTCTTTCTTCAGACATTATATATATTCCTGAATATGTACTCAAAAATTCTGTTTTCCAATTGATTTTTTGCAATAATTTTGTCAACAAAGGGGGCACAGCTATAGAGTGAATATAAAAGTGTAAATATTGTGTACCTTCTTCAAATCATAATCTTCCAAATTCTTATTTTATCCAAAAATTACAAGACATCATTAAAGCAAAGGACAGCATGGGCTATAGAATGTTTTTTTTTTAGTCCCAGTATATATCAGTTCTCAAATATCTACCTTCATGAGTTCCCAGGAAGAGACTTGAAAGATTTGGATGTTTTAGTATGATTCTTTCTTCAGGTCAAACAAGATTCAGGAGCATGTGCAGGATTAGGAATGGCTTGAGGTACAGTGAAACCTCAGCTTCATTAGATTCATAAGGACAGAAGAGAGTTTATTTGGCACTGCCACTTGTGGATTCTACTTTCTTGACCATGTTTCCAGGAATCCAGATAAAATTCCATCTAACCTCATATATATATATATATATATATATATATATATATATATATATATATATGTATATGTATGTATGTATATGTGTGTATGTATATGTATATGTATATGTGTGTATGTATATGTATATGTATATGTATATGTATATGTATATGTATATGTATATGTATATGTATATGTATATGTATATGTATATGTATATGTATATGTATATGTATATGTATATGTATATGTATAAGTATATGTATATGTATATGTATATGTATATGTATATGCATATGCATATGCATATGCATATGCATATGTATATGCATATGCATATGCATATGCATATGTATATGATGTATATGTATATGATGTATAGATATAGATATAGATACAGATACAGATACATATATATATATATATATATATATATATATATATATATATCCACCAAAACTAGATAAGATTGATGAAGCTTATAATTGCATGACTTGAAAAAACGGATATAGGTCTTTCCTGAGAGACACAGCTAAAGCATATCAAATACAGAAGTGAATGGTAGTGGCAAACCAGTGAACTGAAAACACATCTCTGGTTGGTAGGTTTTGAGAAAGGATTACAAGAGCTGAAGGTGCTTTCAATCCGATAAGAAAATCAATGCCGACACCCGCGGATTCCAGCCCGCAGCTGCTTTCTGCCCCCAGACCCTGTGAGAGAGAGACCCAACCGCCTGGTCAGGTGGGCACTCCTGAGGCTGCAGAGCGGAAGAGACCACCAACACTGCTCACCCCTGCCCACATCCCTGGCCCAAGAGGAAACTGTATGAGGCCTCTGGGCTCCCGTGGGGGAGGGCCCAGGAGCGGCAAGACCCCTGTGCCTGAGACACCACCAGAACCAGAAGGAAACAGACCGGATAAACAGTTCTCTGCACCCAAATCCCGTGGGAGGGAGAGCTGAACCTTCAGAGAGGCAGACAAGCCTGGGAAACCAGAAGAGACTGCTTTCTGCACACACATCTCGGACGCCAGAGGAAAAAGCCAAAGACCATCTGGAACCCTGGTGCACTGAAGCTCCTGGAAACGGCGGCACAGGTCTTCCTGGTTGCTGCCGCTGCAGAGAGCCCGTGGGTAGCACCCTAGGAGCGAACTTGAGCCTCGGGACCACAGGTAAGACCAACATTTCTGCTGCAAGAAAGCTGCCTGGTGAACTCAAGACACAGGCCCACAGGAACAGCTGAAGACCTGTAGAGAGGAAAAACCACACGCCGGAAAGCAGAACACTCTGTCCCCATAACTGACTGAAAGAGAGGAAAACAGGTCTACAGCACTCCTGACACACAGGCTTATAGGACAGTCTAGCCACTGTCAGAAATAGCAGAACAAAGTAACACTAGAGATAATCTGATGGCGAGAGGCAAGCGCAGGAACCCAAGCAACAGAAACCAAGACTACATAGCACCATCGGAGCCCAATTCTCCCATCAAAACAAACATGGAATATCCAAACACACCAGAAAAGCAAGATCAAGTTCCAAAATCATTTATGATCATGATGCTGGAGGACTTCAAGAAAGATATGAAGAACTCCCTTAGAGAACAAGTAGAAGCCTACAGAGAGAAATCGCAAAAATGCCTGAAAGAATCGCAAAAATCCCTGAAAGAATTCCAGGAAAACATAAATAAACAAGCAGAAGCCCATAGAGAGGAGACACAAAAATCCCTGAAAGAATTCCAGGAAAACATAAATAAACAAGTAGAAGCCCATAGAGAGGAGACACAAAAATCCCTGAAAGAATTCCAGGAAAACACAATCAAATAGTTGAAGGAATTAAAAATGGAAATAGAAGCAATCAAGAAAAAACACATGGAAACAACCCTGGATATAGAAAACCAAAAGAAGAGACAAGGAGCTGTAGATACAAGCTTCACCAACAGAATACAAGAGATGGAAGAGAGAATCTCAGGAGCAGAAGATTCCATAGAAGTCATTGAGTCAACTGTCAAAGATAATGTAAAGCGGAAAAAGCTACTGGTCCAAAACATACAGGAAATTCAGGACTCAATGAGAAGATCAAACCTAAGGATAATAGGTATAGAAGAGAGTGAAGACTCCCAGCTCAAAGGACCAGTAAATATCTTCAACAAAATCATAGAAGAAAACTTCCCTAACCTAAAAAAAGAGATACGCATAGACATACAAGAAGCCTACAGAACTCCAAATAGATTGGACCAGAAAAGAAACACCTCCCGTCACATAATTTTCAAAACACCAAACGCACAAAAAAGAAAGAATATTAAAAGCAGTAAGGGAAAAAGGTCAAGTAACATATAAAGGGAGACCTATCAGAATCACACCAGACTTCTCGACAGAAACTATGAAGGCCAGAAGATCCTGGACTGATGTTATACAGACCCTAAGAGAACACAAATGCCAGCCCATGTTACTGTATCCAGCAAAACTCTCAATTAACATTGATGGAGAAACCAAGATATTCCATGACAAAACCAAATTTACACAATATCTTTCTACAAATCCAGCACTACAAAGGATAATAAATGGAAAAGCCCAACATAAGGAGGCAAGCTATACCCTAGAAGAAGCAAGAAACTAATCGTCTTGGCAACAAAACAAAGAGAATGAAAGCACATAAACATAACCTCACATCCAAATATGAATATAACGGGAAGCAATTATCACTATTCCTTAATATATCTCAATATCAATGGCCTCACCTCCCCAATAAAAAGACATAGATTAACAAACTGGATACACAACGAGGACCCTGCATTCTGCTGCCTAGAGGAAACACACCTCAGAGACAAAGACAGACACTACCTCAGAGTGAATGGCTGGAAAACAACTTTCCAAGCAAATGGTCAGAAGAAGCAAGCTGGAGTAGCCATTCTAATATCAAATAAAATCAATTTCCAACTAAAAGTCATCAAAAAAGATAAGGAAGGACACTTCATATTCATCAAAGGAAAAACCACCAAATGAACTCTCAATCTTATATATCTATGCCCCAAATATAAGGGCAATACATATGTAAAATATATCTTACTAAAGCTCAAAACACACATTGCACCTCACACAATAATAGTAGGAGATTTCAACACCCCACTCTCATCAATGGACAGATCATGGAAACAGAAATTAAACAGAGACCTAGACAGACTAAGAGAAGTCATGAGCCAAATAGACTTAACAGATATTTATAGAACATTCTATCCTAAAGGAAAAGGATATACCTTCTTCTCAGCTCCTCATGGTACTTTCTCTAAAATTGACCATATAATTGGTCAAAAAAACGGGCCTCAACAGGTAGAGAAAGATAGAAATTATCCCATGCGTGCTATCGGACCACCACGGCCTAAAACTGGTCTTCAATAACAGTAAGGGAAGAATGCCCACATATACGTGGAAATTGAACAATGCTCTACTCAATGATAACCTGGTCAAGGAAGAAATAAAGAAATTAAAGACTCTTTAGAATTTAATGAAAATGAAGGTACAACATTCCCCATCTTATGGGACACAATGAAAGCTGTGCTAAGAGGAAAACTCATAGCGCTGAGTTACTGCAGAAAGAAACAGGAAAGAGCATATGTCAGCAGCTTGACAGCACACCTAAAAGTTGTAGAACAAAAAGAAGCAAATACACCCAGGAGGAGTAGAAGGCAGGAAATAATCAAACTCAGAGCTTTAATCAACCAAGTAGAAACAAAAAGGACCATAGAAAGAATCAACAGAACCAAAAGTTGGTTCCTTGAGAAAATCAACAAGATAGATAAACTCTTAACCAGACTAATGAGAGGACACAGAGAGTGCGTCCAAATTAACTAAATCAGAAATTAAAAGCAAGACATAACAACAGATTCAGAGGAAATTCAAAAAATCATCAGATCTTACTATAAAAGCCTATATTCAACAAAACGTGAAAATCTACAGGAAATGGATATTTCCTAGACAGAATCCAGGTAATGAAGTTAAATCAGGAACAGATAAACCAGTTAAACAACCCCATAACTCCTAAGGAAACAGAAGCAGTCATTAAAGGTCTCCCAACCAAAATGAGCCCAGGTCCAGACGGGTTTAGTGCAGAATTCTATCAAAACTTCATAGAAGACCTCATACCAAAATTATCCAAACTATTCCACAAAATTGAAACAATGGATCACTACCGAATTCCTTCTATGAAGCTACAATTACTTTTATACCTAAACCACACAAAGACCCAACAAAGAGAGAACTGCAGACCAATTTCCCTTATGAATATCAACGCTAAAAAACTCAAAAAATATCTGGCAAACCGAATCCGAGAGCACATCAAAACAATCGTCCACCATGATCAAGTAGGCTTCATCCCAGGTTTGCAGGGATGGTTTAACATACGAAAAACCATCAATGTGATCAATTATATAAACAAACTGAAAGAACAAAACAACATGATCATTTCATTACATGCTGAGAAAGCATTTGATAAAATTCAACACCCCTTCATGATAAAAGTCCTAGAAAGAATAGGAATTCAAAGCCCATACCTAAACATAGTAAAAGCCATATACAGCAAACCAGTTGCTAATATTAAACTAAATGGAGAGAAACTTGAAACAATCCCACTAAAATCAGGGACTAGACAAGGCTGCCCCTCTCTCCCTACTTATTCAATATAGTTCTTGAAATTCTAGCCAGAGCATTCAGACAACAAAAGGAGGTCAAGGGGATTCCGATCCAAAAAGAAGAAGTCAAAATATCACTATTTGCAGATGATATGATAGTATATTTAAGTGATCACAAAAGTTCCACCAGACAACTACTAAAGCTGATATACAACTTCAGCAAAGTGGCTGGGTATAAAATTAACTCAAGTAAATCAGTAGCCTTCCACTGAACAAAAGAGAAACAAGCCGAGAAAGAAATTAGGGAAACAACACACTTCATAATAGACCCAAATAATATAAAGTACCTCGGTGTGACTTTAACCAAGCAAGTAAAAGATCTGTACAATAAGAACTTCAAGACACTGAAGAAAGAAATTGAAGAAGACCTCAGAAGATGGAAAGATCTCCCATGCTCATGGATTGGCGGGATTAATATAGTAAAAATGGCCATTTTACCAAAAGCGATCTACAGATTCAATGCAATCCCCATCAAAATACCAATCCAATTCTTCAAAGAGTTAGACAGAACAATTTGAAAATTCATCTGGAATAACAAAAAACCCAGGATAGCTAAAACTATCCTCAACAATAAAAGGACTTCAGGGAGAATCACTATCCCTGATATCAAGCAGTATTACAAAGCAATAGTGATTAAAAACTGCATAGTATTGGTACAGAGATATTCAGATAGACCAATGGAATATAATTGAAGACCCAGAAATGAACCCACACACCTATGGTCACTTGATTTTTGACAAAGGAGCCAAAACCATCCAATGGAAAAAAGATAGCATTTTCAGCAAATGGTGCTCGTTCAACTGGAGATCCACATATAGAAGAATGCAGATTGATCCATGCTTATCACCCTGTACAAAGATTAAGTCCAAGTGGATCAAGGACCTCCACATCAAACCAGACACACTCAAACTAGTAGAAGAAAACTAGGGAAGCATCTGGAACACATGGGCACTGGAAAAAATTTCCTGAACATAACACCAATGGCTTATGCTCTAAGATCAAGAATCGACAAATGGGATCTCATAAAACTGCAAAGCTTCTGTAAGGCAAAGGACACTGTTGTTAGGCCAAATCGGCAACCAACAGTTTGGGAAAAGATCTTTACCAATCCTACAACAGATAATGGCCAAATTATATCCAACAGATATATCCAAAATATACAAAGAACTCAAGAAGTTAGACTGCAGGGAGACAAATAACCCTATTAAAAAATGGGGTACAGAGCTAAACAAACAATTAACTGCTGAGGAATGCCGAATGGCTGAGAAACACCTAAAGAAATGTTCAACATCTTTAGTCATAAGGGAAATGCAAATCAAAACAACCCTGAGATTTCACCTCACACCAGTGAGAATGACCAAGTTCAAAACTCAGGTGACAGCAGATGCTGGCGAGGATGTGGAGAAAGAGGAACACTCCTCCATTGTTGGTGGAATTGCAGACTGGTACAACCATTCTCGAAATCAGTTTGGAGGTTCCTCAGAAAATTGGACATTGAACTGCCTGAGGATCCATCTATACCTCTCTTGGGCATATAACCAAAAGATGCCCCAACATATAAAAGAGACACGTGCTCCACTATGTTCATCGCAGCCTTATTTATAATAGCCAGAAGCTGGAAAGAGCCCAGATGCCCTTCAACAGAGGAATGGATACAGAAAATGTGGTACATCTACACAATGGAATATTACTCAGCTATCAAAAACAACGACTTTATGAAATTTCTTAGGAAAATGGTTGGAATTGGAAAATATCCTGAGTGAGCTAACCCAATCACAGAAAGATATACATGGTATGCACTCATTGATAAGTTGCTATTAGCCCAAATGCTTGAATTACCCTAGATGCCTAGAACAAATGAAACTCAAGACGGATGGTCAAAATGTGAATGCTTCACTCCTTCTTTAAAAGGGGAAAAAGAATACCCTTGGTAGGGAAGAGAGAGGCAAAGATTAAAACAGAGACTTAAGGTACACCCATTCAGAGCCTGCTCCTCATATGGCCCATACATATACAGCCACCCAATTAGAGTATGAAAAAAGAAGTGCAGACAGACAGGAGCTGGATGTAGATCGCTCCTGAGAGACACAGCCAGAATTCAGCAAATACAGAGGCGAATGCCAGCAGCAAACCATTGAACTGAGAATAGGACACGCGTTGAAGGAATCAGAGAAAGAACTGGAAGAGCTTGAAGGGGCTTGAGACCCCATATGTACAACAATGCCAAGCAACTAGAGCTTCCAGGGACAAAGCCACTACCTAAAGACTATACATGGACTGACACTGGACTCTGACCTCATAGGTATCAATGAATATCCTAGTGAGAGCACCAGTTGAAGGGGAAGCCGTGGGTCCTGCTAAGACTGAACCCCCAGTGAACTAGACTGTTGTTGGGAGGGCGGCAATGGGGGGATGGTTGAGAGGGGAACACCCATAAGGAAGGAGAGGGGGGAGGGGAATGTTTGCCCAGAAATTGGGAAAGGGAATAACACTCGAAATGTATATAAGAAATACTCAAGTTAAAAAAAATTCTCAAAAGAAGAGTTGAGCCTCTTCTGACACTACAATCCCCATGACTCTCTCACAAAGAAAGCCTAAATACCCAAAAGGAGAGCAATGCCTGACCTACTCCAGGGAGATGTGCCAATTCTCATTCTTAGAATCTAACCAAGGAGTGGAAACTTTGACAATTGTTTTTAAAATGTGACAGTCTACAAAAAAAGGCAAAAAACTCAGAAATGGCTAATAGATTAAAAAAAAGAGTTAGAATTATATTTTAAATGATATTTCCCCAACATCAAGTAAATAGATTTTATTTTGCTTCAGTTAATTAAACATGCTATAGGAGGAAAATTTTAATTTCCTCTTTTTTGTTAAACAAAATTTAACTTTTACATCCCCCTACCTATCAGAAAATCAATATTCTTATACTGGAAGATGTGCCAGGCACAGGTCAAATTTCTAGTATAACCTGTTATTACAATCATCAGTCTTGTCAGTTTCAAATGATTGTTCACATCATGCCTGTAAAACACAATGATAAACATGCAGTATAACCATAAGGGCAGTGCAATGGCGTAAATAGCTTGGTGATAGCCAACAGCTCTCTAACTTGGCTTAAGTCCTGTTCAATGAAAATCGTTTGTAGTAGAAATGTAGCCATGTATATAAGACTATTGAAGCTGTGGGTGCGAAGGAGAATGTACAGCCCCTTACTTAAGCCAGTATCATACCTAACAACAATCAAAGCCATGTGTCCTTATATACAGAATTAATTACAGTCTCTGGAACAAACATCACAGTAAAAATCCCAGCCATAAAAAATGCAGGATAGTAATTTCAAGCCCAGTCTCAATGACTCTATCTACAAAATGTCACATGATTCAAGGCTGAGGAACATTACCGAAGAGGGAGCATGAGGATTGTAAGAGACTAAAGTTTTCTATGAGATGGTGTCTCAATGTAACACCAGAAATTACACTTATATCATCTCACTAAAACTACTGCCTAAACAACAGCTGACGAAGAGAGGGAATGGAGAAGAATGGAACTTTAGTTCTATTTCTGTTTCAAATTCTTCTTCTTCTTCTTCTTCTTCTTCTTCTTCTTCTTCTTCTTCTTCTTCTTCTTCTTCTTCTTCTTCCTCCCTCTCTCTCTCTCTCTCTCTCTCTCTCTCTCTCTCTCTCTCTCTCTCTCTCTCTCATTGTTGGAGATTTCATGTTTACATTTCAAATGTTATTCCCTGTCCATGTTTTCAGTCCATAAGCCCCTTAACCCTTCCCCCTACTCTTCTGTAAGGGAGTTCACATTCCCACCCATGGCCTCCCCACACTTCCCCATTTTCCCCAACACTGGGGGTCCTACCTTGGTAGAAACAAGAGTTTCTCATTACATTTTTCCCAGCAAGGCCATCCTTTGCTACATATGTAGTTGGAGCCATGGGTCTGTCTATGTATAGTCTTTCTCTTGTGGTTTGGTCCTGGTATCTCTGGTTGGTTGGCAATGTTATTATTATGGGGTTGCAAATCACTTCAGCTCTTTCAATCCTTTCTCTAATTCCTCCAACCGGGTTCTGGTTCTTGGTTCAGTGGTTTGCTGTTTCCATTTTCCTCTGTATTTGACATATTCTGGCTGTGTCTCTCAGGAGGGATCAATATCCAGTCATTGTCAGCCTGCACTTCTTAACTTCATCCATCTTAACTAGTTTTGGTGTCTGTACATATATGGGCTACATGTGAGTCAGGCTCTGAATGGCAGGTCCTTTAGTCACTCTTATGAACTTTGCCTCCTTATCCCCTGTCACGGGTATTTTGGTTCCCCTTTTAAAGAAGGAGTTAAGCATCTGCATTTTGGTCATCCTTCTTCAGCTTCATGTGGTCTGTGTATGGCATGATGGGTATTTCAAGCTTTTTGGCTAATATCTGTTTATCAATGAATGCATATCAAGTGTGTTTTTCTGTGATTGAGTAACCTCACTCAGGATGATATTTTCTAGTTCCTTTTATATGACTAGAATTTCATGAAGTCATTGTTTTTACAGCTGAGTAATATTCCATTTTGTAGATGTACCACATTTCTGTATCCATTCTTCTGTTGAAGGGCATCTGGGTTCTTTCCTGCTTCTAACTATTTTAAATATGGCTGCTATGAATACAGACAAATATATTTCTCGGTTGTATGTTGGACAATATTTTGGGTATATGCTCAGGATAGTTGTAGCTGCGTCCTCATTCATGGAATGTCCAATATTCTGAGGAAACTTCAGTGTGATTTTCCAAAGGGTTGTACAAGTCTGAAATCTCACCAACAATGGAGGAGTGTTCCTCATTCTCCACATCCTCACCAGCATCTTCTGTCACCTGAGATTTATATCTTAGCCATTCTCATTGGTGTGAGGTAGACGCTCAGATTTGTTTTGATTTGAATTTCCCTGATTACTAAGGATGTTGAACATTTATTTATGTGTTTTTTGGCCATTTGATAACCTGCATCTGAGAATGTTTTGTAACTCACAGTACCCCATTTTTAATTCTGTTTTTGCTTTCTAAAGTCTAACTTCTTAAGATCTTTGTATATTTTGGATATTACCCACTATCAGATATAGGATTGGTAAAAATGTTTTCCCAAACTGTTGGTTGCAGTTTTGTCTAAATGACAATGTATTTTGCCTTACAGAACTTTGCTATTTTATGAGGTCCTATTTGTCAATTCTTGATCTTAGAGCATAAGTCATGTTTTTTTTTTTTTGTTTTTTTTTCAGGAAACTTTCTCCAGTGCCCATTTGTTGAAGACTCTTCCCCATCTTTTCTTCTATTAGTGTAGTGCCCACCTCGACCAGCATGGAAGACACATCACCGTTGGATTCTTCTCAACAGCCTTTATTTCAGGAAAACCTCATTCTTGATGAGGGGGGCCCCGAGGGAAAAAAGGCACTCCCCCTAAATACAAGAAAGGCTGTGGTTGTAAATTTGTCCTCTGGGGATTGGTGGAGTATGAAATACCTTATTAGTGTGAATATCACTCCAGTCTGATAACTGCCGGAGAAATGTCAATACATGCACATTGTAGGTGTTTATCACTAACAACCACAAGATGTCGGAGCCATCTTTAGACACTCCCTACATCTCCCTCTTTTTTGTTTTCTAAAAATGACTGTCTAGATCTTGGTGTCACATCAGTATATGTCATTGTTTCTGTCTTAGGTCGTTCTTCTCCAGGACTCAGCCTTACTTGTCCTTGTGTAACCCTATCGACACCAAGCCCCTGTCTTAGGTTGGTCTGAACCTGAGGAATGGTGTCCGTCTCTGGATATAATGACTTCACATGACAGTGACAAAATATAGTCTAGGGCAAACTCTTAATTTTTTAAAGAGGCCTGCCATATATTGGGAGACGCACCAATTTCAATGGCAACCATAGCCTGGTAAACAATCGCTTTGTGTCTGTCATGTTCTCGTTGTAAACTGCAAAAGAGCCATAGACATACTCCACATCCCAAGAGGACAATGGCTCCCCAGGCAAAAATGCTAGCCCATTCTTTAAAAAAAAGAGAGCATTGGTAATCCATGATGTGAAATCTCTAAACGTGATGGGTTCCATTCTAGTATTGTTAAGGACAGGAATCTGTATCAGCAATTGTCTTGATAATTGCTCTGCTTTCATGGACCAGTTTCCTTTTAGATAATTTGGGATTTCTTTGTTCTGTTAGAATACTGAGAAAAGTTAACCTGTAAAGAGTAATACATGAAAAACTACAATTATGTATCCTAATCAAAGTTGTAATGTTCAACTTAGCAGAATTATTGATTGATGTGTTTTCACTGCCTGAAGAAGCTACTTGGGCAATTTGACTCAAAGCAGCCAGGATGGTTCCAGTGCCCACAGCACTATTGTTCATAGGATCTAACCAATTGGCCAATGTGGTCCTTCACAACCATATAAAATGCTGGGAGGAATTTTTTAAGAGTGAAACATAATGTATGTAACAAAGAATTATTACTGGCAGTATACCGTTGGGGCAATTCTACATTTGGCGCTATACAAGGAACATCATGCAAACAGGATGTACAGAAAAAGTTGGAAAACAGTAGAATTGCTGTGAATTGGGATAAGTACTGGCCAGTATCTGGCAATGGCACACAGAGTGAGTGAATCAACCTGGATTACCATTTCCACCAGTAATGGTAGGGTTCGTAGTCTCATCTTCACGAATAGCAGGAGGCAGTTTGCAAGTCAAATATTCAGGCACCCATATTGGATTGTCTTGATTCTGTGGACAAACACAAACAGCACCCCTAGATCTCAAAATTATGAGTCTGGGCCACACCATTCACCAGTTAAAACATCCTTCCACTTTAAGTCTGCATTAGCCATAGGTTCAGTAGCAGCATGGCGATCCGCAGCAGAGCGGCCATGCACATCTAAAATTAAGAAATTTAGAGTAAAAAGAGCTAAAGACAACTGTTCTCTTGGTGTTCTGCCATTGGCAATTTCCCCTTTTTGTTTTTGAAAGAGCTCTTTTAAGGTACGATCTATTCTTTTCACAATTCTTTGACCTTGGGGATTGTATGGCAATCTAGTACTATGACTGACCTGCACTGTCTGGCAAAATGTGTGAAAGGAGTTTACAGTGTAGGCAGGCCTGTATTGAGACTATCAGGCTTTCCCCAGGCTGCCCATGTCTGTAAGCAATGACTAATGGCATTACGAGCCTTTTCACCAGTCATCAGAGGGGCATGTATAATACGGGAACAGGTATCAACAGAAACATGAGCATATTTTAAATTTTTAAATTGAGATATGTATGTGACATCCATCTGTCAAAATTTTCGCGGGATCAGACCACGAGGGTTAATTCACACATGAGGAAGGAGGTGAAACTGAACACAATTCTCACCTTTATACAACATCACGAGCTGCAGCTCTAGAGATTTTAAATTTTTGTTGAAGAGTGAAAACAGGAACATGAAACTTTTGATGAAATTCTCTAGCGAGATCAACCAGAGCAGCATGAAAAATAAACTCTCTACGAGTACTAGCATCCATCAGGATGTTATTATTGGCCATGGGACCAGGCAATTTAGTATGAGCTCGGATATGTTGTATGAAAACCTTATTTTTTCTGGCCCAAAACAATTTTTGTAATACTAAAAGAATTTGACCCACAGTACTAGTCGACATAATTGGCCCTGCAATTTCAAGTGAGCGCAGAGCATTAACTACTTAAGCAGAATCAAAAATTATATTCAAAGAATCATGAAATCTTTTAAAAACTTCCAATACAATTTTACATTCTGCAATTTGGGGGGTGTCTGGACTGTACTGAATTAATACTGGTTCTTGAGAATAAACCATATAGGCACCTACACCTGTTTTGGAGCTATCTCTATAAATATCTAACGCTCCAGACAAAGGCTCTGAGGCAGCGAATTTAGGAAAGATCACAGGATGTTCAGTAAAAAATTGTAACAAACAATCCTTAGCATAATGATTTTCAAACTCTCCATCAAAACTACAGCATAATATGGCCCAGTCATCTATCAGGGCACACAATGTTTCCACCTGAGTGGTAGTATATGGTATAATTTTCTTGGACAAAATAACAAAATGCTGAATACAAGATTTAACACCTAACATAGCAAGCTGTTCGACAGCAGAGGAAAAATATTCAAGGGTTTTATTCGGAGAAATATGGGGATAAATCCACAGTAGTGGTCCTTTTTGCCATAGCACTCCTGTAGGCTGACGAAAAGTTCTCAGTATACACAAAAAGAGAACCTCCTTTTCCTTTTACCTTCTTAGCATTGCTTTTTCCAGTCTTTCTTCTACTTTTCTCAAGGATAATTTTGCTTCCTTGGTTACAGCACAGGGTGATGTAACCTGAGAATTTCCTTTCAGGATCTCATAGAGTGGTTGTAAATCTACTTTAGGCATTTTAATATAGGGTCAAATTCAATTTATTCTTCCTAGTAACTTTTGAAAGTCATTTAATGTTTTGACATGATTTTTTTCATCAAAAGACTGACAAAAGAATTGTAACCAGTTCACCTGGGACTTTCAGGACCTCAACAGTGGCCCTTTATCAAACTGTCTCAGAGGGCTAAAGGCCCATGGAAAAGAAAACATTAATCTTGACCTTGGTCACAACCCCTTATTGGAGTAAGGTGAAGAGCCTATGCCAAGTCTTTCACCTCTTATCATCTTAGAGCAAAGCCTGTTCTGTCTAGAAAGACAAAGTTACTCATACTCTGCTGTAGACATTTTTGAAACTACTTTAGGCACCCCCTGTCCCCAAATCTGGGGCATTTTTACCATAGGGGCAGAAACTGGCTGCTGAGGGGACAGGATCAAAGGCACTCTCCATGTTAATGATGATGAAGGGGAAAAGTAACTTAATGCTGGAGATCAAGGGGAAAAGTAACTTAATGCTGGAGACTGAATCCTCTCTTGGAATAAAGCCAGCAGATAAGGCAGACTCTCTTAAGGAAGTTGTCTTAATGAGCACTCTCTTTCTGTGAGCAAATGTTGAAGGTCAGGTGTTCAACTGGGAGCAAGTTGAATTTTTTCTTCTGACCTTGTTCTTTGAGTTATGGATAAATTCCTTTCTAGTTCTTGTTTTACTTAGAGTCTTCCCCCGCCTTACGCTCAGCCTTTTCAGTTCGTTCTTTCTGTAACATTTCTAACACAGCCTGTCCCTTTTCTATAGCCTGTTAACAGCATTTCTGATCTTCTAGGCAGGTATTCATTAAGTGCCAAACCGGCCCATCCTCTGTCTTTATAGTTCCTTGCTCCCAAGCAAAATTTAAATCTTTTCCCAGCTTATCTCAGCTGTCCACCATGAGATTCCCAGAGAGTTAGCCAAGGAGTAATGGCTTCGAAATCACTAAGAAATCTCTTTATAGTGCTTCTTTTTATCCTGTCTATTTCTTTCAAACAGCTCTTGAAGAGCCAGGAAAATTGGGTGAGACTGAGAAGTTTCCATGTTCACTGTAGCAGCTCCGCAGCTAGTTTTGCTCCCCCCTACTGTGTGGGCTGGGAACAAAAGCACAGATAAAACACTATGTTTCAAAAATTAACATTGGGAATCAACCAACACACCACTACTAGAGCAGGGCCCATAAAATTAAATTTCCTTCTACTACACTTACTCCTTAGCCAGAGGCCTTATCTGGGGAAATTTTATTTAAGAGTGATTTCTTCCTCAAGTTTCCTTGTCTCTTTTCCTTTTGATTTTAAGCTTACGCTGACCAACAAGCTCCTGAATAGCTGACAGGAGGGGGTGGAGTGTGAGTTTCCCATGATCTACGACCTTATTTACTATTGATTTACGAGCAGGGCAAGCTGGAGTGTTTATTTACACACCAGTTTGTAGCTCATCATTAGTGGTCTCTACCCAGCACATGTATTCATGGCCTGGATGGTGGCAATTCAAACAGTAGCAACACCACCACACAAAAAGGGTAAAAGGCAAAAGTGTTAGTACAACCCACAGAAGATCATTTGGGGAAAAAAAACTTTGCCACGTTTCACTCACCTTTTTGCCTGTAAAACAAGGCTTTCATCGTCTCTGCTTACTCCAGAGAAAATTATTTTCCCATTAGGGAAATTTTATAGTCCCTAATACACCAGAACTTGATCGACACTATCTGGGATACTTATCGTCCCTTTTCTGGGAGCTTTATGATCCCTTATCCAGGAGCTTTATCGTCCCATCAAGAAACTTCCTCACGTCACAGTCCTGAGGCTGAAAAGTTCCGAATCCACTTGAGAAAAGAGAATTTTCTTGGGTCCCCGTACAAGTTGTAGTGCCCAAGTCGTCCAGTAAGGAAGACACAACACCATTGGATTCTTCTCAACAGCCTTTTTTGCAGGAACACCTCATTCTTGATATGGGGGACCCTGGGGAACAAAGGCACCTGACTTAAATACAAGACAGGCTGTGGTTGTAAATTTTTTCTCTGGGGATTGGTGGAGTATGAAATACCTTATTAACATGAATATTACTCCAGTCTGATAACTGCTGGAGAAATGTCACGACATGCACCTTGTAGTTGTTCATCACTAATGATCACCGGATTTCGGAGCCATCTTTAGCTTCTCCCTACATATTAGTTTGAGTGTATCTGGTATGATGTGAAGGTCCTTGATTCACTCGTACTTAAGCTTTGTACATGGTCTTAAAATGGTATAATATGCCCTCATCTTCATGCTGACTTCCAGTTCAACCAGCCCTTTTTTCGGAAAATGTTATGTTTCTTCCTTTGGATGGATTTATCTCCATTGCCAAAGATCAAGTGAAAGGTTTGTGGGTTCATTTCTGGGTCTTCAATTCTTTTTCACTCTCTATCTGTCTGTTTCTCTACAAATACCATGGAGTTTTTATCACTATTGCTCTGTAATACTGCTGGAGTTCAGGGGTGGTGGTTCCCGCAGAAGTTCTTTTATTGTTGAGGATAGTTTTAGCTATCATGGCTTTTTCTTATTCCAAATGATTTTACAAATTGCTCTTTCTCTATTAAAGAATTGTAATTTTGACGGAGATTGCATTGATTGTGTAGATTGCTTTTGGCAAAATGGTCATCTTTACTATATCAATTCTGTCAATTCATGGGCATGGAAGCTCATTGTATCTTTTGAGTTCTTCTTCAATTTCTCTCTTCAGAGACATGAATTTCTTGTCATACAGATTATTCACCTGCTTGGTAAATCTCACAACAAGATATTTTACATTATTTGGGACTATTGTGAAGTGTATGATTTCATTATTTTCATTCTCAGCTTGTTTATCCATTTAGGATAGGAAGGCTCCTGGTATGTTTGAGTTAATTTTATGCCCTGACACTTTGCTGAAGTTATTTATCAGATTAAGTAGTTCTCTGGTGGAACTTTTGGTGTCACTAAGTATACAATCATATCATCTGCAAATAGTGATATTTTGATATCTAACCTTCCAATTGTATCCTTTTGACCTCCTTTTGTTGTCTGGTTTCTCTGTCTATGACATGGAGTCCTGTTTTGAATAAGTAGGCAGAAAGTGGTGCAGCCTTATCTAGTCCCTGATTTTAGTGAGACTGCTTCAAGTTACTCCCCATTTAGTTTGATGTTATCTAGAGGTTTACAGTATATTTCTTTCACTATGTTAAGAAATGGGCCTTCACTTCCTGATCTTTCTACGACTTTTATTCTGAAGTGTCACTTCCACCTCGGCTGGCAAGGAATACGCAACACAGTGGGATTCTTCTTAACAGCCTTTATTGCGGGATCACCTCTTTACTGATAAGGGGAACTCAAGCGGCAAAAGCGCTCGCCTTATGTAGAGAAGAGACTGTGGTTATGCTAATTGTCCTTCAGGGATTGGTGGATCATGGATCACCCCACTATTACTCTGCTACTTGTCCTTCATGGATTGGCAGAGCATGAATCCCTCATTAGCACATTCCTGTCCCATCCAACTGATGCCAGGTGCAAATTCCATGCATGAGCTGTATGCAAATACCTTTGTTCACCACAGCAGGGCTCTGGATTACCTCATTATCATAAGGCCGCCCTGGCAAGTGGACAAGCCTATGCATCCTCGATAAGTCATTTACTACCACACGGGACAGGATGTCTGCACCATCTTTGTTTTACCATGCTGCTCCCCACTTCTCCCCCTTTTTTGTTTAATAATATGAATGGTCTAGATCTGGGTGTAACATCATTCTTTTCATTGCTCCTGTCTTAGGTCATTCCCGATGATGACTCAGAATTACCCATCATTGGGTTCACAAACAACCACTGGGCCTCCTGTCTGAGGTTGGACCGAACTCCAGGATATTTACCCATCTCTGGATACAATGATTCCACATGACAATGACAAAAATGATCTAGGGCGAACACTTAATCTTATAAAGAGGCCAGCCCTATGTTGGGAGAAGCACCATTTTCAAAGACGATCATAGCCTTGTAAACAACCGCTTTTTGTCTGACATGTTATCTTTTTAAATGGCCAATAAGCTAGAGACATACTCTGCATCCAAGGAGGAAAATAGCTCCCCAGGCAAACATACCAGCCCACTCCATAATAAAGGGAGAAAGCATTGGCAATCCATGACGTAAAGTCTTCAACTGTGATAGGGTCCAACCTAGTGCTGTTAAGTCAGCAATCTACATCAGCAATTGTCTTGATAGTTGCTCTGCTTTCATGGAATAGTTCCCTTTCAGATAATTCAAGATTTCTTTGTTCTGTTGAGAATGCTGAGAAAAGTTAACTTGCAAAGGAGTAATGCATAAGCCTCTATGGGAAGAAAAGCAGGACAGCTGCGTAATATGGTAAGGTGCTTCAATTTGTCCTTGAACTAAATCTATCCTTTGATTAACTAATAGGAGGCCAGATACCAAATGGGTATATTGCTCACATTAGAGCTTATATTATATTGAATATTGAAATGTAGCTCTACACAACCAAATGCAAGGCAGGGAAGAGTTCTTAAAATAAAACATAAGGTATGCGACAGAGAAAAGTTAATGGCTGCATACCATTGGGGCATTTCTCCATTTGGCAAAATACAGGGAGCATCACACAAACAGGAGGCAGAGGAAAAGTTTGGCAAAACAGTTGAATTGCTATGAACAGGCATGGGTACTGGCCAGGATCTGGCAATAGCCCACAAGATTAGTGAATCAACCTGCATTACCATTCCCAGTTATAGTAGGGTTCGTAGTCTCATCTTCAGGAAGAGCAGAAGGCAATTTTCGAGTCAAGTGCTCAGGTACAAATTGGATTTTCTTGGTTCTGCGGAAAAAGACAAACAGCTCCCCTAGACCTCGAAATCACAAGATCTGGCCCACACCATTCACCAGTTAATATTCCTTCCACTTTTCTTCTGCATTACTCATAGGTGTAGTAGCAGCATGGCAATCCGTGACAGTGCGGCCATGCACGGACAAAATTAAGAAATTTAGAGTAAAATGAGCTAATGAATGTTGTTCTTTTGGTGTTTGGCCACTGGCAAATCCCCCTCTTTGCTTTTTATAAGCCCTTTTAAGGTACAATGTGCTCTTTCCACAATTCCTTGCCACTAGGGAGTGTATGGTAATCCTGTAGTATGACAAACCTGCATTGTCTGGCAAAATTCCTTAAAGGACTTTGCTGTGTAGGCAGACCCGTTGTCTGTCTTAACACTATAAGGCTTTTCCAGGCCACCCATGTGTCTAAGCAATGACTAATGGCATTACTAGCCTTTTCACCAGTCACCAGAGTAGCATGTATAATACCAGAACAAGTATCAACAGAAAAATGAGCATATTTTAAATTTCCATATTGAAATATGTGTGTGACATCCATCTGCCAAAGTTTTAGGGGGATCAGACAACAAGGGTGAATCCCCACATGACAAGGGTGGTGAAATTGAACACAATTCTGGCAACTAACACCACATCACGAACTGTAGCCCTAGAGATGTTAAACTTTTGTAAAGGCAGGAACATGAATCTTTTGATGCAATTCTCTAGTAAGATCAACTGGAGCTGCATGAAAAATAAATTCTCTACGAGTACTAGCATCCACCAAGTCGTTATTATTGTCCACAGGACCAGGCGAATTAGTATGAGCTCGGATATGTTGTATGAAAAACTTATTTTTTCTGACCCAAATCAATTTTTGTAATTCGAAAATAATTTGACATACAGTATTACTCGAAGTAATTGGCCCTGAAATTTCAAGTGAGCGTAAACTACATAAGCAGAATTAGAAATTAAATTAAAAGAATCATGAAATATTTTAAAAACTTCCAATACCATTTTATATTCTGTGATTTGGGGTGTTCCTGGACTGTACTGAATCAATACTGTTTCTTGAGAATCAAACATGTAGGCACCTACACCTGTTTTGGAGCCATCTGTATAAATATCTAATGCTCTGAGGCAGTGACCTGAGGAAAGATCACTGGATGCTCAGTAAAAAATTGTAGCAAAGGATCCTTAGGATAATGATTGTCAAACTCTAAATCATGAAGTTAGACTAAAGGGGGACAAATAACCCTATTGAAATATGTGGTTCAGAGCAAAACAAAGAATTCACAGCTGAAGAATATCAAATGGCAGAGAAACACCTAAAGAAATGTTCAACATTTTTAGTCTTAAGGCAAATGCAAATCAAAACAACACTGTGATTCCACCGCACACCAGTCAGAATGTCTAAGATGTAAACTCAGATGATAAAAGATGCTGGCAAGGATGTCAAGAAAGAGGAACAGGCCTCCATTGTTGGTGGGATTGCAGACTGGTACAACCACTCTGGAAATCAGTGCAGAGCTTCCTCAGAAAATTGGACATTTAACTACCTGAGGAACCAGCTATACCTCTCTTGGGCATATTCCCAAAATATGCCCCAACATGTAACAAAGACACATGCTCCACTATGTTCATAGCAGCCTGATTTATAATAGCCAGGAACTGGAAAGAACACAGATGCCTTCAACAGAGGAATGGATACAGAAAATGTGGTACATCTACACAATGTAATATTACTCAGCTATCAAAAACAATGACTTTATGAAATTCATAGGCAAATGGATGGAAGTGGAAAATATCATCCTGAGTGAGTAACCCAATCACAGAAAATCACACATGGTATGCACTTATTGATAAGTGGGTATTAGACCAATTACCCTAGATGCACAGAACATGTGAAACTTAAGGTTGACCAAAATGTGAATGCTTTGCTCCTTCTTTAAATGGGGAACAATAATATACTTGGGAGAGGATGGGGAGGTAAAGTTTACAACAGAGACAGAAGGAACACCCATTCACAGTCTCCCACACATGTGGCCCATACATATACAGAAACCTAAGGAGATAAGAGATGATGCAAAAAAGTGAAGGCTGACAGGATCCAGATGTAGATCTCTCTTGAGAGACACAGCCAGAATACAGCAAATAAACAGGCAAATGTCAGCAACAAACCACTGAACTGAGAACGGGACACTTGTTGAAGGAATCAGGAATCAGTTGAGCTTGAAGGGGCTCGAGACCCCATCTGAACAACAATGTCAACCAAGCAGAGCTTCCATAGACTAAGCCACTACCCAAAAACTCTACATGGACTGACCCTGGGCTCGAACTTCATACGTAGCAATGAATATCCTAGGAAGAGCACGAGTGGAAGGGGAAGACCTTGGTCCTGCCAAGACTGAATTCACCATTAAATGGGATTGTTTTGGGGAGGCACTAATGAGGGAGGAAGGGGAGCTAGCACCTATATAGAAGGGGATGTGTATGGGATACGGGGATGTTGGTCCAGAAACTGGGAAAGGGAGTAACAATTGAAATGTTAAAAAACAAAATAACCAAGTTAATAAATATGGAGAAAAAAAAGTAATTTTCAACATGTTTAATCATAAGGAAAATGCAAATCAAAACAACCCTGACATTCCACGTCACACCAGTCTGAATGGCTACAAAAAAAAATCTCAGGTGACAGCAGATTCTGGCAAGGATATAGAGAAAAAAAAGAGCACTCCTCCATTTTTGGTGGGATTGCCGACTGGTAAAAATCATTCTGTGAGCTTCTTTAGAAAACTGGGCATTGCACTATCTATGTACCCAAGTATATCTCCCCTGAGCATATACCCAAAACATTCTCGAACATACAACAAAGACTCATGCTCCACTATATTCACAGAAGAAGATGGAAATTACCCAGATGCCCTTCAAGAGAGGAATGGATACAGAAAATGTGATAAATCTACACAAAGGAATACTACTCAACTCTCAAAAAATGACATCATATAATTCATAGGCAAGTGGATGGAACTAGAAAATATCACCCTGAGTGAGGTAACCCAATCACAGAAAAAACACTCATGGTATGTAGTCAATGATAAGCAGATATTAACCCAAATGCTCTAATTTCCCAAGATGCACAGACCACAGGAATTTCAAGAAGGATAACTGTAATGTGGATGCTTCACTCCTTCTTTAATAGGGGAACAAGAATACCCATAGTAGGGCACAGGGTGTCAATATTTAGAGAAGAGAATGAAGGAACAGTCATTGGGGCCCATACATATACAGCCACCAAACTAAATAAATGGATGAAGCAGCAAAGAGTGGCAGGCTGACAGGAACTGGATGTAGATCTCTCCTGAGACACAAAGCCAGATAATGGTAAATACTTAGGCAAATGCCAGCAGCAAACCACTGAACTGAGAAACAGATCCCCATTGAAGGAATCAGAGAAAGGCCTAAAAGAACTGAAGGGGCTTGAGACCCCATGTGAAATAACATGCCCACCAACCAGAGCTTCCAGAGACTAAGCTACTACTCAAAGACTTTACATGAACTGACCCTGGTCTCCAAAATCATAGGAATCACTGAATGCCTAGTAGGGGCACCAGTGGAAGGGGAAGTCTTTGGTCCTCCCAAGACTGAACCCCCAGTGAATGGCATTGTTGGGAGAAGGGCAGTAATGTGGGGGAGAATCGGACAGTAACACCCCTGTAGAAGGGGAGTGGGAGGGGCTAGGAAAATGTTAACATGGAAACTTGGAAAGAAAATAACATTTGAAATGTCAATAAGAAATTCTCAAGTTAATAAAGATTGAAGAAAATAAAAAAAAAAAAAACACTCCTTCTGGAAGAGGAGAATGTATCATTTTCCGTTCAGTATCTGTGGGAAGAATTTTGGACACTTGGGCAAATGTGGAATAACCCTATAGAACATTGGAAACATTTGGTTATTTCCGCAAAGTCTTGGGTGGGTAGGAATATCTTGGGGTAAAATGGGAGATCGAAGTTCTCCATGTCTAGATAGGGAAGGATGTTGGGAACCTGGAAAGTGTGGGGAAATTACCTGTCCAAGTTTGTCAGTAGAAGAGTCAGCAGAAGGTGGCCCAGGCACAGTGTGATCTACTTTGAATCTTTCAGTGTTCTCTCCAGTACTGTGTTTTGTAGATGTTGCAGGCACTCTGGCTACCAACTCGTCAAAGTCCATATTTTCTTCAAACCCAGTAGAAATAACCCACTTTTTTTTTTCATCTTCCCAAGAATGAGCACTAAAGATGCGGCCACTCTTTTTCTGTTAGCAGGATGTAAGCACATGTTCTGGTATCCCTGGTCAGTGGGTTACTCAGTGATCTGCTATCCTTGGTCAGTGAATTACTCATGCCCTCAGGAACCCTCAGAGGAAGTGGAACTGTCCATTTCTTCTTCTCTGTCAGTTCCGGTCTGTGGTCTAGGACCCCCTTACTGACTGAAGCCTTCATATGATCTTCGAGTTTCCGTAGCTTTTCTGTAGCATGAATATCATGTTTTTTTGAATCTCTGGTCTTCATAGGGTTTTGTGCATCTGAACTTGTACCGAGTGCGTCTAAGTAGTCCGGGAGGTACAAAGTCGCTCGGGTCTCTGCTGTTCAATTGCTTCCCACACTGGTGTAGGAAGTTATAATCCGGTTGGGGGACACTGAAGGCGGTCTCAGGTGGCGAACACTGGGAACCCTTAAAGTGCTTCCCCCATTGGAGTCCGGTGTTATAATCATCTTGGGGGAATCTAAAGGCGTTCCAAGGCCGAGGAGGCTGGGAAATCGGCGGTGCATGGTCAGAGGGTAAACTCCGGGATGAAGCTCACTGGCCTCTCTCCACACATCTGGCCTTTTAGTCGTTAGGAAATTGAACAAGAAATGGCAAATGGGCTACTACTCGTGAAGTGGCAGTGAATGTACTTCCCAGTGGTGAGGAACATCAGTTGAGCTGTATCATTTGAGTATTGCTCTCTCTCCCGAGAACTTTGGACAAGTCCGGAAGGCAAAGCATGGAAATCTCGAGTGACCATTGATCTCAGGAAACAACCAAAGCTCGAGAGGGCATGGTGCAGTCGCGAGGTCTGCACGGGGGGTCGTGAGGTCTGCACCGGGAAGTCGCGAGGTCTGCACGAGGCAGTCGCGAGGTCTTCACGGCCCAGTCAGGAGCTGCCTCACTTGTCAATTTTGCTTGTAGTAGCGGCCGATCATCCAAGCTTCCTGAATGGGGAGGATCCCTGTCGACACTCCTCCTTTGAATCCAGAGTGCTATCTGCTCTTGTGCACACTGTCAGGGGCCAAGACAAGGGATTCTGGAAGGATCAACATGAACGGAAAGGGCAAGGAGTGCTTAAGACACTGTGCAGTCAAGCGACTCTTAAAACAGGGTAGTTCCCTGTAAACTGGAGGCCATCAGTGGTGCAGTCATGTGTCTTGGAGCCTCAAAACCGAATGTGAAAAGCTGATCCAGACCCTTGCTCCTCAGAGACTGCAGGGACTAGAAAATCACTGGTGGACTGTGTTAGGGAATGAACATGTGATAGGATATGAATAGAGCATAGAATGCATGTGATTCATATTAGAATTCCATGTGACTTCCAGGTGTTTCTGTGATGCTTGTGACTTGGTGTTCATTATTTTTTCTCGTCCTAAAGCTCTTAATATTATTTCCATGATGATATTTTTGAAATATTGAGTATGCTACTCAATGGAATGTATTTTCTCTAGTCACATATATTGAAATTCTAAATGTCTCTTGTTATCGTACACAGTTGCCTGGCTAGAAATCCTGGGATGCATTCAATACTAGTAAGTTTATTGAACACATACTGTTCGTGTTACAAATTTTGCTTGTAATTAATTCTTTTGGTTACCCCCAATTAGATTGTAGAAATGGCTCCTGCCTTTTACAGACATATCTACAATCACCCTTGCTTGGAGAATGGAGTTAAGTGTTATGCCTTCTTTGAATGAAGAGAAAGACCTAAGGCTACACTCCTCAGAAAACAAGAAATCAGAAACTGTAGGAAGAAATATGCATCTAGGCAACAATAAATGTTCCAAGCTAACCTGTGCAGTAAAATAATGTATGGAAAATGCCACTCCTTTATTATCAGTATTATTAATCATTGTTTTCGTTTTCATTGCAAATATTAACCACTTTCCAGTCCCTGTTAATAAACCACCCCACAGTATACTCCTCCACTTTGTCTCTAAGAGGGTGCCTCCCCAAATCTCCCACTCATTCTTGCCTCACCCCTCTAGAATCACTCTTCTCTGGGACATCAAGCATCTAAAGGCCAAGTGCTTCCCCTTCCACTGATGTGAGATGAGGCAGTCCTCAGCTACATATGTAGGGTACCAGACCATATACATTCTATGGTTGGTTGTTAGGGCCATGGGAGCTCTGAGGTGTCTGCTTAATTGATATCGTTATTCGACCTCTAATTACAATCCACTTCAGCTCCTTCAGGCCTTCCCCTACATCTTCCATTGGGATCTCTAGGCTCAGTTCAATGGTTGGCTGTGCTGGCAGAGCCTCTCAGAGGTTAGGCATACCAGACTCCAGTTTGCAAGCAGATCTCAAGATCAGCAACAGTGTCCAGTTTGGTGTTTGCAGATCTCTGGATGGCCTTTCCTTCAGCCTCTGCTGCATTTTTGCCCTGCATTTCCACTAGACAGGGATAACTGTGATTTAATAAGAGATGGGTGATTTGTCCCATTCTTGCACTGTGGACCGTGTCTATCTACTGCAGGTGGTGTCTTCAGGTTCAATATCACTGTTGTTGTGTATGTTGGCTAATGTCATCAATGTTAGGTCCAGGGAACCTGTCACATCCTTAGTATCTGAGAAATTCGAGAGATTACCCCCTTACCAGTGAGTGAATGCCATGTGCCTTTATTTGTGTTAGGGTTACTTCACTCAGGATGATATTTTCTAGTTTCATCCATTTGCCTATGAATTGCCTGAAGTCATTCTATTTAATACCTCAGTACCACACCATTGTGTAAATGTACCACCTTATCTGTTTCTCTTTTGAGGGACATGTGGGCTCTTTCCAGCTTCGGTCCTTTATAAATAAGGCTGTTATAAACATAGTGGTGTATGTGAACTTGTTGTAGGTTGGAGCAAGTTTTGGATATATGCCATCGAATGGTACAGCTGGGTCCTCAAGTAGTAAATACTACGTTCAATTTTCTGAGGAACCTCCAGCCGGTTTCCAGAGTGGTTTAAAGAGCTTGCAATTTCAACAGTGACAGAGTGTTCCTTTCTCTCCACATCCTTGCCAGCCTCTTTTGTCACCTGACATTTTTATCTTAGCCATTCTGAGTGGTATGAGGTAGAATCTCAGGATTGTTTTGATTTGCTTTTCCCCAAGGACAAAGGATGTTGAAAATATCTTTAGGTGCTTCTCAGCCATTCAATATTCATCAGTTGAGAATTTTTGTGTTTAGAACTGTAGTCCACTATTAAATAGTGTTATTTGGTTCTCTGAAGGATAGCTTATTGAATTTTTTGTATATATTGTAGATTAGTGCTCCATCGGATATAGGATTTTTAAATATCTTTTCCCAAGATGTTAGTTGCTGTATGGAAGTAATGACAGTGTCCTTTGCCTTACAGAAACTTTGAAATTTTATGAAGTTTCATTTTTCAATTTTTGATCTTAGAACAAAAGACGTTGGTGTTGTATTCAGGAAATTTTCCCCAATTCTAAAGTGTTCAAGGCTTTTCCCTGCTTTTTCATCAGTTAGTTTCAGTGTATCTGGTTTTATTTGGAGGTCTTTTTTTTAATTTTTTTTATTAACTTGAGTATTTCTTATTTACATCACCAGTGTTATTCCCTTTCCAGTTTTCCAGGCAAACATCCCACTAAGCCCTCCCCCTCCCCTTTATGGGTGTTCCCATCCCCACCCTCCCTCCATTGACACCCTCCCCCAACAATCACATTCACTGGGGTTTCAGTCTTACCAGGACCAAGTGCTTCCTGTTCCACTGGTGATCTTTATGTGGAGGACTTTAATCCACATTTACTTAAACTTTGTACAAGGAGATAAGAATGGATTAATTTGCATTCTTCTACATTCTGCCCTTCAGGTGAAACAGCACAATTTTTTAAAAAATGCTATCGTTTTTTCCACTGAATGGTTTTAGATCTTTTATCAATTTCCAAGTGGCCATAGCTGTGTGGGTTCATTTCTGCATCTTCAATTCTATTCCATTTATTTACCTGCCTGTCTCAATATCAATACATTACAGTTTTTCATCACCATTGCTCTGTAACACAACATGAGCTCAGGGATGGTGATTTCCCCAAAATGCTTTTATTTTGAAAATAGTTTTCTCTATCCTGGGATTTATTTTATTCCAAATAAATTGGCAAACTGTCATTTTTATGTCTGTGAAGAATTCACTTGTAATATTGATGGGGATTGAATTGAATCTGTAAATTGCTTTTGGCAAAATGGACATTTTCACAACATTTGTCCTGTCAATACACAAGCATGGGAGATCTTTCTAATTTCTGAGACCTTCAATTTAATTCTTCAGAGACATATGTTCTTGTCATATATATCTTTCACTTGCTTGGTTAGAGTCACACTGAAGTATTTCATATGCTTTTTGACTGTTGTCAAGTGTGTCATTTCTGTAATTTCTTTCTCAGTCTATTTCTATTTTGAGTAGAGTACTGATTTGTTTGAATCAATTTTTTACCCTGCCACTTTGCTAAAGTTGTTTATTAGGCTTATAAATTCACTGGTGGAAATTTTGGGGCCAATTAAATATACTACCACATCATCTGCACATAGTGACATTTTGAATACTTCATTTGCAATATTAGTCTGTTTACCTACATTTGTTGTCTAATTACTCTGGCTAGGACTTCGAATACTATATTGAAAAGGTAGGGAAAGAGTGGGTGTCCTTGTCTAGTTCCTGATTTTAGTGGGATTGCATTAAATTTCTCTCCATTTAGTTTGATGCTGGCTACTGGTTTGCTGTATATTGCTTTTACTGTGCTTCACTATGGTCCTTGAATTTAAGATATTTCCAAGACTTTTAACTGTAAAATGCTTTCTCAGCATCTAATGAGATAATTAATTGTTTTCTTTTCTTTGAATTTGTTTTTATAGTGGGATTAGTTTGATTAGTGATCAGGTTCTGTATATTAAACAATCCCAGTATCTCCAGGATGAAGCCTACTTGATCATGATGGATGATTGTTTTGATGTGTTCTTGGATTTGGTTTGAAAGAAATTTACTGAGAATATTTGCAGGGATATTCATGAATAAATTGGTCTGAAATTCTCTTTTTTTGATGGGTCTTTGTTTGCTTTAGTTATAAGCATAACTATGGCATCAGAGAAAGAATTGTGTAGTGTTTCTTCTATTTCTAGTTTGTTGAATAGTTTGGAGAATATTGGTATTAGGTATTCTGTGAAGGTCTGAGAGAATTCTGTACTAAACATTTCCAGTCCTGGGATCTTTGGTTGGGAGATATTTAATGACTGCTTCTACTACTTTATGAGTTATGGGAGTATTTAGATGGTTTATCTGATCCTGATTCAACTTTGGTAACTTGTATCTGAATAGAAAATTATCCATTTATTCCTTACTTTCCCGTTTTTTTAAGCATAGGCTTTTATAATAGGATCTGATAATTTTTCGAGTTTTCTCATTTTCTATGGTTATATCTCTATTTCAATTCTGATTTTGTTATTTTTAATTTGAATACTAAGGATTTACCTATTTCTGGATTTTTCAAAGAACCAGCTCCTGGTTTTGTTGATTCTTTATATAATTCCTTTTGTTTCTACTTGGTTGATTTCAGTCTGGAGTTTGATTATTTCCTGCTGTATAGTCCTCTTGGTGTATTTGGATTTGTATTGGTTCTGAGATTTCAGGTGTTCTGTCAAACTACTAGTGGATCATAGCAATTGTTTCTTTGTGGAGGCTCTCAGAGCTATGAGTTTTCCTCTTAGAATTTCTTTTTTGTGTTCCCAAGTTATGCCTTCATTTTCATTAAATTCAAAAGTGTCTTTAATTTTTTCTTTATTTCTTCCTTGAACAAGTTCTCCTCGAGTAAATCATTCCTGAGCTACCATGTATATGTGGGTCTTTGGTTGTTCTTGTTGTTATTGAAGACCATTCTTAGTGTTTAGTGATCTCATAGGATGCAAGGGATTAATTCAGTCTTCTTGTATTTGTTGAGGCCTGTTTTGTGATGGATCATATTGTCAGTTTTGGAGAAGGTACTATGTGGGACTGGGAAGAAAGTGTCAGGAGCCATGACTGGACAAGCTAATAACTGGCAGGTGATCATCCTCAGATGAACAGCATCGGATTACTTTATAATCCACAACTGGTACACCCTTATTAAGCAAGGCTGTAATGGATTCATTTTGGGAAAGTTTCCTGCTATTAAAATGTTATTCCTGTTGTTATTATTAGACATATATAACAATAATTGAGTTATAGCACCTTTGGAGCACATCTCTGCAGGCCTATGAAGTTGTACTGTCCCGTAGTGTTAGTATACAGACAAGTAGATGAATTCTTTAGTCTTAATAACGATCCTACAATAATTCTTAAAATTATATCAATGGTTATTAAGCTCTTTTATAGTGGGACTGCTATAAGTCTCTTTCTATTAGTCAAAATTCCAGTGACAACTCTGCCAGTCTCCCAGGTGTCACCATTTAATTGTTCTGAGAGGGTAAACAGACTTAATCCTACTCAGAACACATTCCAAGAGGTTCCAAAACAGTTATCAAGAGTCAAACAAAGAGATCAAACTTTTTGGTACAGGTGAAAGGACACAAGATAAGATATTGACTGGGTTTTTCAATATATAACTTCACTAACAACTATGGTTTAGGATCTTCAGTGAGCCTGTGGAGCTGACACTCGTGATGAATGTTTAGCCAGATAATTACTTCTGATGGATAATCGTGATGTCATGCCCCACCACCATGATGTCATGTCCCACACCCATGATGTCCCGCCCCCTTCCCAGTGATGTCATGCCTGAGTCCCTTGCTAGAATGGTTGCATCTATTCACCAGGTAGCATTCTGAATGCTGCCCTGGAACCACACTCCTCCAGGCTCCTACCATTTAATCTCCCTCCTTCTATCCTCTCCCCTTCTTATCTGAGAGAGTGGAGGACCCCTCTGGGTTCACCCTCTCCCCTGGCACATCAAGTCTCTACTCAACTAGATTCATCGTCTCCCACCAGGTCCTGAAAACGCAGCCCGGGTAGGAGAACAGGATCCACAGACAAGCGACTGGTTTAGTGACCCCACCTGAAGATCATTGTGCTCCTCTGCCCTTCCCTCAGCCCTTCAGTGAGACTCACTGAGCTCCATTCGATATTTGGCCGTATGTCTGTGCACCTGTGTCAGTCGGCTGCTCCGTTGAGTCTTGCAGAGGACAATAATGCTACCCTCCTGTCTGCAAACATAAGAAAGGACCATTAATAATGTCAGGGTTTGCCGTTTGCCCATAGGATAAGTCTCACATCCGGCCACTTACCTTGTCGCCATTCCCTCATTTCCTCTTCCATCTCTGTACTTGTGTTTCTTATAGAGAGGACAAATTCTGGGTCAAAATTTTGGGAGTGTGTTTGGGTTATTATCCTTCCACCTTGGGTCCTCTGTGGCTATGGAAAGTGACCATTTCAGTACCCGTATCCCCACTGCTACGAATCTCAGCTAAAGTCACCCTCATGGATGCTGGGGTAGCCTCACACATCCCAGATTGCAGGCAAATAATACAGATATCACCCACCCTGGACAGTCACTGATTTCAGTTTATTCTCTTGGCCCTCTGTCCCTCTTGCCCGTCTCTCCCAAGAAATGATTCTCAAACCCCATTTCCCTTCCCATCCTCTCACCACCCAATCCTTTCCTTCCATCTGCCTACTCTCATTATTTTATTCATCTTTCTGAGTGAAATTTAAGCATTTTCTTAGGCCTTTCTTCTTGTTTAGCTTCTTTGGTTCCGTAGATCGTAGCTTGTGAATTCTGTACTTTATGGCTAATACCTTCTTTTAAGTGAATATGTACATGTTATTTTGTGTCTCAATTACCTCATTCAGAACAATACTTTCTCATTCCATCTACTTGACTACATCCTCACAATGTACTTATTTTCATAGCTGCATAGTATTCCATACTATAAATGAACCACATTTTCTGTAGCCATTCTTTGGTTGAGGGGCATCTGGGTTATTTCTATTTCCTTCTTATTATGAAGAAAGCAGTAAGGAAACTTATGGAGCACATGTCCTTGAGGTATGGCAGAGGTCTTTTCAGTTATAAGGCCTAGAGTAGTATAGCTAGGTATATATATATATATATATATATATATATATATATATATATATATATATATATATATATATATATATATATATTGGTTTATATGCAACTTAAACAAAGTTTAACTCCATGTGTAGCTCACAAGTTAATGTGAAATGCTGAGGGCAGAAATTTTTACACTTCAGTTTGCTTATATGGTGAATCACTTTGATCGATTTTCATAGACTGAACCACTCCTGCAGCTACAGGAGGAAGCCTACTAGATGGCACTGGATGGAATATTCATGTGTCCTTGGATTTTGTTTTCTATAATTTTACCTAGTATTTTTTCCACCTATGTTCTTAAGGGAAGTTCGTCTGAAATTCTTGCTGTGTTAAGTCCTTTTGTGATTTAGGTGTCAGGGTGACTGTGCTGTCAAGGAATAAGTTTGGCAATTTTCCTCCTGTTTCTGTTTTTTGGAGTATGTTGAGAATTCTTTGAAAATCTGGTAGGACTCTGTGCTCAAACAATCTGGCCTTGTGGCTCTTTCAGTGGGGAAACTTTTAATTACTCTTTTGTCTCTTTAGGTGTTGTAGAGCTATTTACATAGTTTATCTTACCTCAGTTTACATGTGGTCAGTGTTATCCATCTACAAAATCATCCATTTCATTCAGAGCTTCAAATTGTGTAACCACCAGGTTTCTGAAGTGAGACCTAAGGATTTTGTGACTTTCATCAGTGTCCATCGATGTGGCTCCCTGATCATTTCTGATTTGGATGCTATTTCTCCTCCTAGTACATTATCTGTCTTAGGGTTTGTCTGTCTTGTTGATGTTCCCAAGGAACCAGCTATTTTTTTTTTGTGGATCTTTTATTCTTTGTTTCTGATGTACCACTTTCACCCCGAGTCTGATTATTTCTTGCTGTCTCCTCCTTTAATATGTATTTGCTTCTTTTTATTTTAGAGACTTAGGGTGTGCTGGGAAGTTGCTAGTGTTGGTTCTCTCTGGTTTCTTTATGAAAGCGCCTTGTGCTGCATATGCATGTTCCTCTTAGCAATGCTTTCCTTATTTCCCTTAAGTTTGGAGAAGCTGTGCCTTCATTTTCTTTGAATTCTAGGAATGCTTTTTTTTATGTCTTCTCTGAACTGATGGTTCTTCAGTTGCGAGTTATTGAATTTCAATGAGTTTATACACTTTTTCTTATTGTTGAAGTCCAGTTTTAATCCATTGTCATCTGAGAAAATACAATGGTTAGCACAGTCTTTCTGTATCCCTTGTGGCTTTTTTAGAGTGTGAGAACATGATCAGTTTAGGATAAGGTTCCATGAGGTACTGAAAGGAGATTGTTTACTTTTGTATTCAGGTGAATTATTATGTAGATACCAGTGAGGTCAACTTAATTGAACCCCATGTTAGTTACATCATTTTTTTTTAATTTCTGTCTCAATGGCCTGCCCTTGGTAAGAGTAGGACATTGATATTCCCTACTACTCATTTGTGAGGTTCGATTTGATATTTAAGCTTCAGCAATATTGCTGCCTTTGTCTTTGGCATATAGACATCTAGAATCGAGATGGCATTTTGGTGGATTTTTCTTCTGATGCATATGAATTGTCCTTCCCCAACTCTATTGATTACTTTTGGTTGCATGTCTGATTTGCTGGATGTTAGAGTATCTACGCCATTTGTTTCTTGTGTCTATTTGCTTGGAAAAGCTTTTCAAACACCTTTGTATGAGGTTGTGTCTACCTCAGTTGCTGGATTGTGTTTCTTGAGTGCAACAGAAGGATAGATCCTGTTTTTAAATCCATTGTGATAGCCTGTGTTCTTTTACTATTGAGTAGAGGCCATTAATGCTTAAAGGCATTAATGATAAGTGATATTTAGTTCATTCTATTTTGATGTTGTCGAAGCATGGTTATTTTTTTTTGATTGCATATTTTTTGGTTTTTGTTTTTCGATTGGGATGTTTGAGTGTGTATGTGAGTATTAGATATGTTCTGTAGGGTGCATGGCTTTTTTTGTTAACATGTTTCGTTTTTGTTTTTTGGAGGAGCTGTTAGAGTATGTGTGTGAATATGAGATCACTTCTGTAGGTTATGCTGTGCAATTATTAATTTCTAGTGGGAGGCAGGGATGGTTCAATTTCTGAAAATCCATCAATATAATCCACTACCTAATGAAAATAAAAGAAAAAAATCACATGATAATCTGATTAGATGCTGAAAAGGCTTGCAAAAATATTCGAAACCCTTTTCATGTTAAAAGGATAAGAGCGAGCAGGGATACCAGTCCTATGCAGAAACATAATAGAAGCAATGAGCTGTAAGTCGGTACCCAACATCAACCTAAATGGAGAGAAACATAAAGCAATTCCATTAAAGTCAAGGACAATGTAAGGATGCCCACTATCAGTAGAGTATTTGAAATTCTATCCATGGTAAAAGAATGGTTCAAATTTGGTTCTGACATGGAGTATGGCCAAGGCCTGAGAAGGAGAAATGGCATAGAGATTTAGAACTCCTGGGTTATGGCCCACTCTTCAGCACAGCCTCATTGGACCTTGGTGAGTCATGAACCCAACGAGGACTTCATGCAGAGTGTTGCTCAGTTATACCACTCATATCTCTCTTAATCTAAGAAGTGCATGAAAATCCTCATGGAGATTCCCACCACTCAAAAGGCAGCACCATTGGTATTGGCAATAACAGTGGTCAAGGTCATTTAGGGATTGCCTCTGGGGCAGATCAGTGCTTCCATCATTGCCTGAAGAAATGTACAATGGTCAGAGACGACCACAACCCTTAAAAAGCTTTTGGGAAAATAAAATTGTTCGTGAAGCTGGCTAAGATGTTTTCACTACTGTCTCTGATGTAAAATATATATATATATATATATATATATATATATATATATGGAACAATTTGAAGTTCGGAAAGGCTGGGACCTTTTAAGGTCAGGGATCAAGAACAATGGTGGTACAGGTAATGGTGTGACTGTCACAGACTGTTGATGACTCATTTCTGACCCAGTTTTACCCTCAGCTTCCTGATAAGATTTAATAAGGATTTCCAATCACAGACGTATATTCTGATCATTTAAAGCAGATATGACGTTTTTATACAGATGTTTAGATTTCTTTTTTTTTTTTAAGATTCTTATGAGGGTACTTTTAATGATAAATTATACAATACTTAACAATTGCTCTAGAAATTCAAATTGCTGCCTACAGTGAAGGGAAACCAACTGAAAAAAGTACTTTGTTTGTTCTTTGTTACTTTATAACAAATTGCTTACTTATGAAGTTACGTTGGCCTTGGGAATAATTTGTTTTCTCTACATGTATTATGTAATACTAGGTCTCATACAGTGTTGGGTACCACTTTTTTCACCATCAAGCAGGAGAAGAAAATTAGTACATGTTCACATTTGCAATTTTTAACGGCTTGAAAGATTTCACTAGGATATCAAAGCTACTTGTTGTGGTTTGCCCTGAAGTTATCTGTATTTTGATGCTAAATCCACTGGCCCAAGGATAGTTGCCTAGTCTTGTACTCAGAACTCAGGTGACTTCACAAGAACCACCTCCCATTGAATTTGTAAAGTACATGTGAGGGGCAGGAACAGGATAGAAAGAATCCTGTCATTGGAGGAGAAGGATGGATGGGCGGGAGAGATGTTTGAAAGGAGAGGAGGAGACTAGAGGAAAAGGGAGAGACAGGAAGAGGAGAGGGTGAGAAGCCATTGAAGGTGAAGTCAAGATTCTGCTCTCTGTATTTACAGGTTGGTATTAATGTTCCTAAGGGATAGATGGTAAAGTGCTTTGTTTGTTTAAGTGGGCAATTATATCTTATTAATTGGGTCAAAATTATTGTGTTGTGTGTTCTTTTACATGAGGGTTTGAGGATAGGAAAGTGTGTAGCCGCAAGAGACACTGGGCAGCCAAGGAGTGGGGATGTGTTTTCCCAAAGATATCTACCAGATATCATGGGACAATATGGTGCCAGTGCTAGCGGTGTAAAAGGCAACATTACTTTTTTCTTTTCTCTTTTTACAACAGATCATGAACCAAGGTGATGATCAAGAATCCAATAGCATTCCTTAGAGTTTACTCAAAAGTTTTATTTTCTAAGTAAGAGGACACAGGCTCTATGTTAAGGCATGTGATAACTTAAGGCCAGGAATTCAAATAATGAAAAAGCGAAGCAGCCTGTACTGACAGGCTGTAGGTCCGCTGCTCTGTGATAAGTAAGGGCAGCTCAGAGAGTTAAGAGATTAAAGCTGCTTTTTAAAGAAAGTTGTTTAGAAAGTTTTTCAGGATACTCATATTATTTTTAAGGTGGGCTCCAAGTGAATTTTGGGATTAAATCCTAGCTACACAAGGTACTTCATTATTAAAGGTATTATTAAAAAGTGATAAAATTTGGTTTTAGAAAGAAGAGTGTAGGGACATGTCCTGAAACAGGGGGGATTTTCATAAAAGCTTCAGAACTTAGATAAGGAAAAATTAGTCACTACCACCAAGTTGAGAGTTGTGATAAATGTCTGTAACAGCAGGCAGAGTGAATGCAGACATATATTGTAGAAGTTATTAAGGTTAAAGAAAAATCTGTGGCTCCGGGTAGAGAGCTTAAGTGATGGATATATTTTGGGCTAAAGCCCTGAGTTTTAAGTTGCATATTGATTTTAGAATTGATAGAATGTTGTGGTTTGCCTTGAAATTTTCTCTGAATTTGTTAAATAAAGGCAAGAGCGTGAGATTTGGACAGAGGGAAATGTCAGGAGCAAGAGGGGGATTAGATTCAGAGAATAGGGTTAGAGAGAACAGTTGCTGACAGTTGAGCCAGTGGAACCTGAGCAGGAGGGGGAGAGGATGGCACAGTTGGGAGTGTGAAGGGAGGAGAAGGAAGCAAGGAGGAGAAGGGAATGGTTTAGAGATAGGATGGGGAACTGAGAAGTGTTAGAAGAGACCGGAGATGGAGATAGGGGAGGAGAAGGAAGCTAGGAGGAGAAGGGAACGGTTTAGAGACAGGATGGGGAACTGAGAAGAGTTAGAATTGACAGGAGATGGAGAGAGGGGAGAAGCTAGGAGTCTTTGTAAGAGAAAGAGAAACTAAAGCATGAAAGGGTTGATATATTTGGGAGAGTGAGTAAAGAAAGAGAGAGAGAGAGGAGAAGCAAGGAGTCGTTGTGGGAGAAGCTGGAGACTTGGTAAATATAAGGTGCAAGGGATAGAAGGTACGGGGCTTTGTATGATTAAGTGGGCAATTATATCTTACCAATTGGAAATAAGATTATTGTGTGGTGTGTTTTTATATGTAAGAGTCTCACTGTAAGAAAGTGTGTGGCTGGGCTGTGTTTCTGCCAAGATATCCAGCAGATATCTGGGGCACTGAGGTGTGGAACCCAAGCAGGGTAAACCAACCAGAGAAAAACATTTACTGTTTCATTTTTATTTTTTATTTTTTATTTTTATTAATTTTTACAACAACAATAGAAGGTGCTTAAGTTTGTTTTAAGGAGAGTAAAGAGACTACCTGAATCACGTGGTGATTTTCATCTGTGGTTTGAAACTTAGGGAAAAATTGGTCTTATTTTACAGTTTGTGTCTGACACTGATATCTGGGAGATAGAATTGTTTCTAGTTGAGACTTCATCATCTCAGTCTTTTCACTAGTAATAATCTGAGTTCCATTCCTTGACAGTGACCTTTTAGATTTCTGAATCAGTAGGTGTGATTAGGTGGCAGATTTCTTTACTTTAATTTCTTTTATTTTTTTTAGCAAATTTTATTCCTTTTTTCAATTGGATAATTCTATATTTACAATTCAAATGTTATTTCCTCCCCAATTTCTGGCCCATAAGATCCCTAAACTGTCCCTCTCCCCATTTCTACAATGTCCCTTACTGCTCCTTGACATTCCCTTGAACTGGGAGTCAAACCCAGGGAGGATGAAGGGCTTCTCCTGTTGATGCACAAAAAAGCCATCCTTTGCTACATATCCAGTTGGAGCCATAGGTCTGTCCATTTAGTCTTTGAATATTGGTTTAGACCCAGAAAGCTCTGGTTCATTGGCATTGTTGTTCTTATGGGGTTGAAAACCACTTCGGCTCCTTTAATTCTTTCTCAAAATATACCAACAAGAGGTCTGTTTTCAGTTCACTGGTTTGCCACTTGCATTCACTTCTCTGCTTGACAGGTTCTTCCTGTGTCTCTCAGGGAATATCTATATCAGCTTCCTTGCAGAATGCACTGCTTAGCTTTATCAACATTATCTAGTTTTTGTGGCTAGTAAATATATATTTTTTGGCTCGTACAGCTGGTTAGGTGCAATTTCAAAATGGATTCTGCACAACTATGTCAAGATTTTATAATCCACAAATGAATATGAATAATAGACTCCCTCCTGTTCATATGAACATATTGGTTTTGAGGTTTTACTGGACCTAAAGCCATTCCTCTCACTGCCCATCCTCCTGAATATTATGTTTTGCCTGTAGAAATAATCATGGTAGAACATCCAAAACCCTCAAGACAGGGACTGGGAACACAGGAAGGTAGATATATGAGAACTGATATCTAATGGGACAAGAGAACTGCATTCTACACTCCATGGTGTTTTTTGCATTACTGATGTCTGGTAATTTTTGGATAAAATAAGGTTTAGGGAGTTTATCCTTTGAAGTAGGTACATAATATTTAAATTATTATACTCTATAGCTGAGTCCCCTTTGTTGAAAAAATCATTTAAAAAATTGGAATTGGAAAACAGAAGTTTTGAGTACACATTCAGGAATATATTTATAAAGTCCCCTATCAAGGAATGTAAAATAAGAAAATGTAATGTGAAATTCATTCAATTAAAGGTCTGTAGAAAAAATACTGGCTTGTGGAAAACATAGAAAACCTAGGAAATTGAATTGTATGTCAGAGGAATGGAATTGGGAATAAAATGATTGTCCAGAAGAATCTACTTCACCCCATGTTCCTAGATCCTTTCTCTGTATGCCCAGTGCCTGACCATCTACATTTACAGCATGTATACACTAATGAAGCAAGAAATAGTTTCTAACTTTAGGGAGATGTAGTATGTAAAGGTGTCCATTGTATAACCAATTCTATATGGGTGATCCCCTTCCCATCCTCCCCCCATTACCTCCAGCCCCCCAACAATCACGTTCACTGGGGATTTAGTCTTAGAAGGACAAAGGGCTTCCCCTTCCACTGGTGCTCTTACTAGGATATTCATAAATGCCTATGAGATTGGAGCCCAGGGTAAGTCCATGTATAGTCTTTGGGTAGTGGCTTACTCCCTGGAAGCACTGGTTGGTTGGTATTGTTGTTCATATGTGGTCTCGAACCCCTTCAGGGTCATCCAGTCCTTTTTCTGATTCTTACAACGCAGGTCCCTTTCTCAGATCATTGGTTTGCTGCTGGCATTCGCCTGTGTATTTGCTGTATTCTGACTGTGCCTCTCAGGAGAGATTTACATGTGGTAACTGTCAGTCTGCATTTCTTTGCTTCATCGATCTTTTCTAATTGGGTGACTGTATATGTATAGGCCCTATGTGGGGCAGGCTCTGAATGGGTGTTCCTTCTGCCGCTCATTTGATCTTTGCCTCCCTATTCCATGCCAAGTGTATTCTGGTTCCACTTTTAAAGAAGGAGTGAAGCATTCGCATTTTGATCATCCGTCTTGAGTATCACGTGTTCTGTGCATCTAGGATATTTCATGCATTTGGGTTAATAGACACTTATCAATGAGTGCATACCATGTGTGTTTTTCTGTGATTGGGTTACGTCACTCAGGATGATATTTTGCAGTTTGATCAATTTGCCTATGAATTTCATAAAGGCGAAGTTTTTGATAGCTGTGTAATATTCCATTGTGTAGATGTACCACATTTTCTGTATCCATTCCTCCCTTAAAGGGCATCTGGGTTCTTTCCAGCTTCTGACTATTATAAATAAGGCTGCTATGAACATAGTAGAACACGTGTCTTTTTTTTATATGTTTGGGCATCTTTTGAGTATATCCCCAAGAGAGGTATAGCTGGATCCTCAGGTAGTTCAATGTCCAATTTTCTGAGGAACCTCCAGACTGATTTCCAGAAGGGTTGTACAAGTCTGCAATCCCACCAACAATGGAGGAGTGTTCCTCTTTCTCCACAACCTTGCCAGCACTTGCTGTCACCTGAGATTTTGATCTTAGCCATTCTCACTGGTGTGAGGTGAAATCTCAGGGTTGCTTTGATTTTTATTTCCCTTATGACTAAAGATGTTGAACATTTCTTTAGGTGTTTCTCTGCCATTCCGTGTTCATCAGCTGTGAATTCTTTGTTTAGCTCTGAACCCCATTTTTTAATAGGGTTATTTGACTCCGTGCGGCTGTCTAACTTTTTGAGTTTGGAGATATATATATATATATATATATATATATATATATATATATATATATATATATATATATATATATATATCCTCTATCTGTTGTAGGATCGGTAAAGATCTTTTCCCAATATGTTGGCTGCTGTTTTTTCCTAACCACAGTATCCTTTGCCTTCAAAAGCTTTTCAGTTTTATGAGATCCCATTTGTTGATTCTTGATCTTAGATCATAGGCCATGGTTTCTTCAGGAATTTTTCTCCAGTGCCCTTGTTTTCCACACAGCATGCACTTCTTAGCATCATCAATCTTATCTAATTTTGGTGTCTGAAATATATATAGAAAATGTATGCACACACACACACACACACACACACACACACATTTTGCTGGCTCCTACAGCTAGGATGTTGGGTGGAATTTTAACATGTTTTCTGGGAAACTAGGTCATGAATGTAGAATCACCAAATGACAATGTCAAATAGACTCCCTCCTGTTCTTATGAAACTATTGAAGTTGAGGTTTATCTTGACCTCAAGTGATTTTTCTCCCTGCCCATCCTCCTGAATCTTATGTTTTACCAGAAGAAAGAATCGGGGTAATTTATTTAAAACCCTCAAGTCCGTCCCTGTGAACTCAGGAATTCAGATATTAGAGTACTGATATCTAATGGGACTACAAGAAACATAATCTGTACTTCATTTTGTCCTTTGCTTTACTGATGTCTGGTAATATTGGGATAAAATTATGATTTGGGAGTTTATCATTTGAATTAGGTACACTATATTTAAAGTCTTAGATTTACTCTATAGCTCGACCCTCTTTGTTGCCAAAATCAGTGCAAAAAATGAATTGAAAAATACAGTTTTTGAGTACACAAATATATATATATATATATATATATATATATATATATATATATATATATATATATATACAAAGGAATATATACAAAGTCTCCAATAAAAGAAGTACAATAAGAAAGTGTAATACAATATTCAGTCAAAATACTGTAGGGCAAATTCTGTCCTTTAGGAAACAGAGAAAACCTAGGAAATTGCACTGTATGTCACAGGAATTGAACTGGGAATAAAATTATTATCCAGAAGTATCTCCTCTACTCTGTGTGTCTAGATCATTTCTACCCCTGCCAAGACCCTGACTAACTTTGTCCATTCAGAACATGTAAACAGTAATGAAGCAAAGGGAAGTCTCTAGCTTTAGAGAGACAGAGTACATAAAGGATTCCCCTGTGTTACAGGGCACATACCTGGAAACGGCACTCTCGAAACTGCTCAATGTAAAGAAAGCTGTTTAGAGGTAGGCCATGGAAATTCTCAGTTACATCATCATTAGGCCCTCTATGAAAAAATCTCTTGTATCTTGGAGATCCCTAGTTTCTCCTGTGATATCATGTTGTCATGTCTGCGATGCTTCTCGTATATTCCTTCAGTACCTATAGGTTTTACTAATTGGCCTCTATTTCAGAGGAAACATCAGTTTGGGAGTAAGAATAAAGAGGATGAAAAGCTCAGAGATGGGGAGAATGAAGATGGACTTCTGTCTTGGTATAAAAAAAGGAAGAAATATATCCACCCAGAGAAATCTCACTGAGTCCTTGGTAGGAGTTGAGTAGTTACCATGAAGAGATAGAATTGATCTGAGCCTTCCACACATGGGATCAGGAGCTCGGAGCTTGGATCATGTCAGAAGCATCTGGACTTCCCTGCTTCTAGTGGTTCCTGTTAGTCAGAGAGTTTATATCAATAATATCTTTATCCCAAAAACCAGGCGTTGTGAAGGGCACTGTTCTTTTCCTTAGAGCTGATGGCTTTTATTTTTTTTTTTGCTCAGAAGAAAAAGGTCCTAAGGAAGAAGTGAAAGACAAGTATTGTGTCTTCAGCTCAGAGTAAACTCCTCGATTATTTGGATACCTATAGTGCAGTTTGACTCTGATACTGGTATTCGGGAGAGAGACATGTTTATAGTTCATCCTATCATTTTTCCACTAATATTACTCTGTCTCCCATTGCCTGGTTGTGACCCTTCAGATTTCTCAGTCAATATGTCTGATTAGATGGCAGTTTTCTTATCTTTAACATATTTAATTCTTTTTATTTTTAGCAATTTTTTTGCTTTTTTATTTGATTTTTCCATATTTACATTTCAAATATTTTTGCCTTTCCCAGTTTCCTGTCCATACGATCCCTCCCCGTCCCCCCACACTTCTTATATAATTCCCCTTACTGCCCTTTGAAATTCCCTTGAATTGGTAATAAAACCTAGGTTAGACCCAGGGCATCTCTTTCTATTGGTGCCCAGCAAGGCCATTCTCTGCTACATATGAAGTTGGGGCCATAGGTCTATCCATGTACTATATTTGAATATTCATATATTACAAGAAAACTCCGGTTCATTGGCATTGTCTTTTTTATTGGACTGAAAGCTCCTTCAGCTCCTGTAATCCTTCCTCAAAAATCTACCAACAAGAGATGTGCTTTCAGTTCACTTTTTTGCTACTACAATTCACTTTTGTATTTGACATGTTCTAGCTGTGTCTCTCAGGAAAGACCTATATCCATATCTTCTGATCATGCAATTTTAAGTTTCATCAATCTTATTTAGTTTTGGTGGCTGATATATATATATATATATGTATATATATATATCTGTATATCTATATCTACATCTGCATCTCCATCTCTCTCTCTCTCTCTCTCTCTCTATATATATATATATATATATATATATATATACCCATATACATATATATGTATATATATATATATCTGTATATATATATCTGTATATCTATATCTACATCTGCATCTCCATCTCTCTCTCTCTCTCTCTCTCTCTCTCTCTCTCTCTCTATATATATATATATATATATATATATATATATATATACATATGTAACCTACAGATATGAAATTAGATGGAATTTTAACATGGATTCTGGGGAATAATGTCAAGAAAGTAGAATCTAAAAAGGACAGTGCAAAGTAGACTCTCTCTTGTTCTTATGAACCTAATGAAACTGAGGACCTCAAGCCATTCCTCACTCTTCCAAACCTCGTGAATCTTATGTTTGGCCTGAAGAAAAAATCATAGTCAAGTATCCACAACACTCTAGTCTTGCCACGGGAACACAGTAAGGTAGATAATGCAGGACTGGTATCAAATTGGACTAGAGAACCGAATTCTACAGTCCATGTTTTTTTGTTTTTTTTTGCTTTACTTATGTCTGGTAATTTTGGGATAAAATTAGGATTTGTGAGTTTATCATTTCAAGTAGGTATACAAAATGTACAATGTTATACTCATTCTAGAGCTGGGCCACATTTGTTTCCAAAATCATTGCAGAAAAAGGAATTGGAATACCGAATTTTTGAGTACACATTCAGAAATATTTATTAAGTCCCATATCGAGGAATGTACAGTAAGAAAGTGAAATACAATATTAATTCAATTGAAGGTCCGTAGTGAAAATACTGGCCTTTGGGAAGCAGAGAAAAGATACAAAATTGAACTGTATTTCACGAAATGTACCTGGGAATAACATTAATATCCAAAAGAATCCCATTCATTCTATGTTAAAAGACCTTTTCTACCCATTCCAAGCCCTTGACAAATTTTTTCTGTTCAGAGCATGTAATCTCATATAAAGCAAAGCGAAATCTATAGTTTTACAGAGATGGAGGATATAAAGGTTTCCACTGTGTCACAGGAGACATACCAGGAAAGGACACCCTAAAATATGGTCAATGTAAGGAAAGCTGTTCAGCAGGTAGGCCATGGCAGTTCTCAGTGATATCATCATTAGGCCTTGCCTGAAAAATCTCTTGTAACCTGGAGAGATTTTTCTTCTGTGATGTCACAATTGTTGTCATGACTTCATCTGCATCTCAGGTATTCCTTCAGTACCTCTAGGGTTCAGTAATAGGCATCTAATTCAGAATAAACATCCATTTTGGAGTAAGAACAAAGAGGATGAAAAGATCAGAAATGGGTAGAAGGAAACTGCCATTCTGTCTTTGTCTAAAAAAGGGAAGTAATATGTGTGCTTGGGAAAACTCAGTGACTCCTTGGTAGGGGATGACTGGCATTGCTGAACAGATAGCCTTGATCTGAGCCATCCACATATGCAAATCAGGAGCTGGGACCCTCTCAGAAGCATCTGGACTTCTCTTTTCTTATGGTTCCTGTAAATCAGAGTTTTTATATAATCAATTTCTTCATTCCAAAAGCTAGTTGTTGGGAAGGGCACAGTTGTTCTCCTCAGAGCTCATGGCTTTTACTCTTTTTGCCCTGAAGAAAAATGTCCAAAGAAACAAAGAAAAGACATGTATTGTGTCCTCAACTCAGTGTAAATGCCTCCATGCTTTGTATACCTGTAGAGCAATTTGTGTCTGACACTGATATCTGGAAGGGATATAGTTGAGACTTCATCATCTCAGTCTTTCCATTAGTATTACACTGAATACCATTTCCAGACAGTGACTGTTTGGATTTCTCTGTCAATAGGTTTGATTATCTGGCAGGTTTCTTTTCTTTCTTTCATTTTTTTTTTTATTTTTAATACAATTTTATTGCTTTTTTATTTGGATATTTCTACATTTGCATTTCAAATGTTATTTCCTTTCCCAGTTTCTTTTCCATAATTGCCCTATCTAAATCCGCTAACCTTCTTATATAACCCACCTTACTGCCCCCTGACTTTCCCTTGAAATTGGAGTCAAACCCAGGCAGTACCAAGGACTTCTCCTTCCATTGGACTTCTCCTTCCATTGGTGACCAACAACGCTATCCTTTGCCACAGATGCCGTTGGAGCCATAGTTCGATCCATGTATAGTCTTTGAATATTGGTTTAGTACCAGAAATCTCTGGTTCATTATCATTGTTGTTCTGATAGGGTTGAAAGCACCTTTAGCTCTTTTAATCCTTTCTCAAACTCTACCAAAAAGATGTCCGTTTTCAGTTCACTGGCAGCATAGACTCCTTAGCTTCATCAGTCTTATCTACATTTGGTTGCTGAGTGTGTGTGTGTGTCTGTGTGTGTGTGTGTGTGTGTCTGTGTGTGTGTATGTGTGTGTGTGTGTGTGTAGAGCTGAACAATGAATTCTCAACTGAGGAATATCCACATTCTTAGCCACTAGGTAAATGGAAATAAAAAAAAAATCCTGAGGTTCCACAGCACACCAATCAGAATGGCTAAGATATATTTGGTGCCTCATGCATCTAGGGTGTTTCGTTGATTTTTAACAAGGATTCTGTGAAACTAGGTCAAGAATTTAGAATCCACAAATGACTAAGCCAAAGAGACTCCATCCTATTCTTATGAACCTATTGAAGTAGAAGATTCACTGGACCTCAAGCCCCTCATCCCTCAGCCCATGACATGAACCTTATTTTTGGACTGCAGAAAGAATCATGGTAAAGCATCCAAAACCCTCAAGTCTGGCCCTTGAAACACAGGAAGATAGATATTAGAGAACTGCTATCTAATGCGACTACAGAAATGCATCATATAGTCTATGCTGTCGTTTCTTTTACTAATATCTGGTAATTTTTGGGTAAAATAAGGATTTGGGAGTTTATCATTTAAGTAAATACAAGATATTCAGAACTATAGAGCTGGGCCCCTTTGTTTCAAAATCATAACAAAAAAATGGAATAGGATAATAGAACATTTGAGTACACATTCAGCAATATATATATTCCACTATCAAGGAATGTACAAAAAATTTTAATAAAATATTCACTAAACTAAAGGTCTGTAGGGAAAATACTGGCCTTTAGGAAAGAGAGATATCTGAGGAAATTGTACTATAAGCCAGAGGAATGGAACTAGGGATAAAATTATTATCCAGTAGAATCTCCTGCACTCCATATTCTTAGATCTTTGGGACACATGCCAAGGCCCTGACTAACTTTCTCCATCAGAGCATGTAACCACTAGTGATGCAGAGAGAATTCTGTAGCTTTAGAGAGATGGAGTACGTAAAGGTTTCCACTGTGCCAAAGGAGACAGACCTAGAAAGGACACCCTTGAATCTGGTCAATGTAAGGAAAGCTGTTCAGTAGGTAGGCCCTGCCAGTTATCAGTGACATAATAAATAGGCACCACCTGAAAAATCTGTTGTAACTGGAGAGCCCTAACTTCTTCTGTGATGTAACAAGTATTGTCCTGACAGGAACTGCCTCTCAGATATTCCTTCAGTACCTCTCCAGTTTACTAATAGGCCACTTATTCAGAGTAAACAGCCATTTGGGAGGGAGTACAAACAGGATGAAGAGATCAGAGAAGAGAGGAAGGAAGCTTGCCTTCTGTCTTAGTATAAAAAAAATGAAGAAATAAGTGGTACTGGGAAAGTTCAGAGAGCCCTTGGTAGGGGTTGAGTGGTATCACTGAAGAGATAGACTTGATCTGAGCCTTACTCATATGGGATTCAAGAGCTGGAAGCTTCACTGAAGCATCTGGACTTCCCTGTTCTAATGGTTCCTGGATGTCAGAGGATTTATCTCATTCATTTCTTTATTGCAAAGCCAAGAGTTTGAGAGGGCACAGTTGTTTCTCTAGGAGCTATGGCCTTTATTATTTTTGTCCTAAGAAAAAGGTCCTAAAGAAGAAGGATGGACAAGTATTATGTCCACAGCTCAGAGGAAACTCCTCCAAGATTTGGATACCTATAGTGCAGTTTGTGTCTGACATTGTTATCTGGGAGAGAGAAGTTCTTCTAATTGAGACTTCCATCATCTTTGTCTTTCCACTAGTATTACTCTGAATACCACTATAGATTTCTGAGTGAATAACTGTGATTAGTTGGCAGTTTTCTTTATTTTTATATCTTTCTTTCTTATTTTTTATAAAATTTTAGTGTTTTTAAAGTGGATGAGTCTATATTTACATTTAAAATATTATTTCCTTTCTTAGTTTCCTGCCCATAAGATCACTACCTGTCACAATCCTTTCTTATCTAACCATACTTCTACCCCTTGACATTTCCTTGAACTGGGTGACAAACCAACGTAGGACCAAGGACTTCTCCTTCCATTGGTGCCAGCAAAGCCATCCTCTGCCAAATATACATTTGGAGCCATAGGTCTGTCCGTGTTCATTCTTTAAATATTGGTCTATTACCAGAAAGCTCTGTTTCATTGACATTGTTTTTCTTTTGGGGTTAACAGCACCTTCAACTCTTGTAATCCTTTCTCAAAACCTACCAACAAGAGGTCCGTTTTCCGTTCACTGGTTTGCCACTAACATTCACTTCTGTATTTGACATGCTCCAGCTCTCTCTCAGGCAAGACCTATATCCAGTTCCTGGTAGAATGCACTTAGCTTCCTAAATCTTATCTAGTTTTGGTGGCTGATTTTATATATATATATATACTTTTGGTGGATCCTACTGTATGAAGTTAGGGGGAATTTTATCATAGATTCAATGCAACTGGGTCAAGAATGTAGAATCCACAAATGGAATTGGCAAATAGATTCCCTCCTGTTCTTATGAAACTATTGAAGTTGAGGTTTCCCTGGTCCTGAAGCCATTCTTATCACTTCCCATCCTTCTCTATCTTATGTTTGGCCTCAAGAAAGAATCATGGTAAAACATCCAAAAACCTCAAATCTAACCCTGAGACACTGGAAAAGAGATATTGAAGAACCGAGATCAAACGGGACCTGAGATCCAAATTCTATACTCCATGTGGTCCTATGGTTTACTGATATCTGGAAATTTTTGGATGAAATAGGAATTTGGAGATTGCCATTTGAAGTAGGTACACCCTATTTACACTGTTATAATCACTCTATAGCTGGGCGCCTTTGTTGCTAAAGTCATTGCAGAAAATGGAAGTGGAAAAGCAAATTTTTGAGTACAAATTCAGGAATATATATAAAGTCACCTATCAAGGAATATTCAATAAAAATTGAAATACACATGCATTCAATTAAAGGTCTGTAGGGAAAATACTGGCCTTTGGGAAACAGAGAAAATGAAGAAAATTGAACTGTGTGTCACAGGAATGAACCTGAAAAAGAAAATATTATCTAGAAGAATCTTCTAAACTCAAATTCCTAAATCTTATCGACTCGTGCCAAGACCCTGACTACCTTTGTCCATTCAGAGCATTTAACCACTAATGAAGCAAAGAGAAGTCACTAGCTTTAGAGAGATGGAGTACGCAAACATTTCCACTGTGTAATAGGAGATATATGTGGAAAGAGCACCCTCAAATCTGGTCAATTTAAGGAAAGCTCTTTAGCAGATAGGCCATGGCAGGTCTTAGAGACATCATTTTTAGTTCATTCATGAAAAATCTCTTGTATCCTGGAGAGCATTAGCTTCTTCTGTGATGTCACATGAGTTGTCGTGACTGCAACTGTCTCTCAGATATTCCTTCAGTAACTCTAGGTTTTACTAATTGGCCTCTAAATTCAGAGCAAATTGGGGAGTGATAACAAAGAGGATGAAGAGATCAGAAATAGGGAGAAAGAAGCTGGTCCTCTGTCTTGGTACAAAATACAAGGAACAAACATATGGTCCTACGGAAAGCTCAGTGAGACATATATAGGGGTTGAATGCTATGGGTGAAGAGATAGCCTTGATCTGAGCCTCCCACATAAGGGAATCAGGAGCTGGGAGACCCTCAGAAGAATCTGGACTTCCCTGTTCTTACTGTTCCTGGAGAGTTTATATCCTTCATTTCTTACTTCCAAAAGCCAAGTGTTGTGAAGGGCACAGTTGTTTTCCTAAGAGCTCATGGCCTTTACTCAATTTGTCAAGAAGAGAAGGTCATAAGGAAGAAGTGAAAAACAAGTATTGTGTCCCTAGGTCTGAGTAAACTCCTCCATGCTTTGGATATCTATAGTGCAGTTTCTGTCTGACACTGATATTTGGAAGAAAGAAGTGCTACTAGTTGAGATTTCATCTTCCCAGATTTTCCACGAGTATTACTCTGACTTCTTTACTATTTAATTACTTTACTATTTCACTTTACTATTACACTTCGGATTTCTGAGTTAATATGTGTGATTACTTGGCAGGTTTCTTTTCCTTTATATCATTCATTTTTTTTTTATTTTTTAGCGAAATTTATTGATTTTTTAATTGGATGTCTCTATATTTACATTTAAAATATTCTTTCCTATCCCAGTTTTCTGTCCACAAAATCCCTAACCATTCCATTTCTTTCTTCTCTAACCAGCCTTTCTGCTGCATGACATTCCCTTAAACTGGGAGACAAACTAGGGAAGACAAGTGCTTCCTTTCCAATGTTGCTCAATATCTCATCTTCTGCCACATATTCATTTGGACCCATAGGTTCAATGTACGTTCTTTGTATATTGGTCTAGTATGAGAAAGTGGTGGTTCATTGGCATTGTTGTTCCTATGGGGTTGAAAGCACCTTCATCTCTTCTAATCTTTTTTTTTTTCAAAAATTACTTACAAGTGGTCCGTTTTCAGTTCACTAGTTTGCTACTAGCATTCACTTCTGTACTTGACTTGTTGTATCTCTGTCTCTCAGGAAATATCTATATCCAGTTCATGGAAGAATGCACTTCTTACCTTCATCAATCTTATCTAGTTTTGTTGGCTGATGTAAACATATATACTTTTGGTGGATCCTACACCTATGTAGTTAAGAGGAATGTTAACATGGATTCTGCACAACTATTTCAAGAATGGAGGATTCACAAATGACAATTTTTAAAAGAATCCCTCCTGTTTTTATAATCTATTGAAGTAGACCTTTAAAAGGTACTCAAACCATTCTTCTCCCTGCCCATCATCCGGTATCTTACTTTTGGCCTTCACAACACAGGAAGCTAGAGAGTGTAGTACTGATATCAAATGGGACAAGAAACTTAACTCAATAGTCCATATTGTCCTTTGCTTTCCTGATGTCTGGTAATTTTTCAAGAAAATAAAAATTTGGGAGTTTACCATTTGTAGTAGGTACACAGTATTTACACTTTTATATTCACCCTTTAGTTGGGCCCCCTTTGTGACCAAAATCATTGCAGAAAATGGAATTGGAAAACAGAATTTTTGAGTACACATTGAGGAATATTTACAAAGTCCCCTATCAATGAATTTTCAATAAGAAATTGAAATACAATATTCATTCAATTAAATGTCTGTAGGGAAAATACTGGCCTTTGGGAAACAGAGAATACCTAGAATATTGAAGTGAGTCACAGGAATGAACCTGGGAATATAAGTATTATCTAGAAGAATCTCCTAAACTCCATGTTCCTAAATCTTTTCTACCCATGCCAAGACCCTGACTAACTTTCTCCACACAGAACATGTAACCTTTATTGAAGTAGACAGAAATCTCTAGCTTTAGAGAGATGGTGTACGTAAAGGTTTCCTCTGCATCAATGGAGACGGACCTGGAAAGGGCACCCTCGAACCTGTCAATGTAAGGAAAGCTGTTCAGGATGTAGGCCATGGCAGTTCTCAGTGACATCACCATTAGGCCTTCCCGAAAACACTCTTGTAACCTGGAGAGTCATACCTTCTTCTGTGATTTCACAACTGTTCTCATAACTGCAACTGCTTCTCAGATATCCTTCAGGAACTCTAGGATTTAATAATTGGCCCCTAATTCAGAGAAAATTGGAGAGTGATAACAAAGTGGATGATGAGATTGGAAATAGGGGAAAGGAAACTGGCCTTCTGTCTTGGTATAAAAACAAGGAAGAAATACGTGGTCGTTTGGAAAGCTCAGTGAGTTCTGGGTGGTGGTTGAGTGGTATCGCTGAAGAGATAGCCTTGATCTGAGCCTTCCACATAAGGAAATCAAGAGCTGGGAGACTCTCAGAAACATCTGGACTTCCCTGTTTTTATGGTTCCTGGATGACAGAGGGATTATATCATTCATTTTTTTATTCCAAAACCAAGTTTTATGAAGTGCACAGTAGATTTCCAGAGAGCTCATGACCTTTACTATTTTTGTCAAGAAGAAAAGGTCCTACGGAAGAAGAAAAAACAAGTATTGTGTCCCTAACTCAAGTTAAACTCCTCAATGCTTTGGAAACTTATAGTGCACCTTGTATCTGACACTGATATATGGGAGAGAGAAGTGCTTCTATTTGAGACCTCATCATCTCAGTCTTTATACTAGTATTAACCTGACTCCCACTTCTGAGTCAATATGTTAGAATATTTGGCAGCTTTCTTCTCTTTTATATCATTCATGTTTTTTTTTATTTTTTAGCAATTTTTTTCTTTTTTACTAGATGTTTTATATATACATTTAAAATATTATTTCCTTTCCCAGTTTCCTGACCATTAGTTCCCTACCAGTTCCATTTCCTTCTTTTCTAACCAGCCTTTCTAGTGCATGACATTCCCTTGAACTGGGAGACAAACTAGGGAAGACAAGGGCTTCTCTTTCCAATGATGCCCAAAAAGGCTATCCTCAGCCACATATGCATTTGGAGCCATAGGTCAGTCCATGTACTTTCGTTTTATATTGGTCTAGTATAAAAAATCTCTGGGTCATTGGCAACGTTGTTCTTATGGGTTTGTTAGCACCTTCAGCTCTTCTAATTCTTTTTTCAAAATTTACCAACAAGAGGTCCATTTTAAATTCACTGGTTTGCTACCAGCACTCACTTCTGTATTAGACATGCTATATCTGTGTCTCTCAGTAAATATTTATATCTGGTTCCTGGCAGAATGCACCTCTTACCTTCATCAATTTTATCTAGTTTTTTTGACAGATGTATACATATATACATTTGGTGTCTCCTACACCTAAGTGGTTAAGTGGAATGTTACCATGGATTCTGCCTAAATATGTCAATAATGTAGAATTCACAAATGACTATTTCAAATAGACTCTCCTGTTTTTATGAACCTATTGAAGTAGATGTTTAACTGGTCCTCAAAACCTTTTTTGCCCTACCGATCATCGGGTATTTTATGTTTGGCCTTAAGAATAATCATGGTAAATTATCCTTTACTCAAGTCTGGGCATGCAAACACTGGATTTTAGATAGAGTGTATTGTTATCAAATGGGACTAGTGAACTGAATTCAATAGTCCGTGTTGTCCTTTGCTTTCCTGATGTCTGGTAATTTTTTGTTAAATAAGGATTTGGGAGTTTATCATTTGAAGTAGGATTACAGTATTTACACTGTTATACTCACTCTGCAGCTGGGCACGCTTTGTGACCAAAATCATTGCAGAAAATGGAATTGGAAAACCGAATTATTGAGTACACATTGAGGAATATTTACAAAATCCACTATCAAGGAATTTACAATAAGAAATTGAAATACAGTATTCATTCAATTAAATGTGTGTAGTGAAAATACTGGCCTTTGGGAAACATAAAAAACCTAAAAAATTGAACTGTATGTCACAGGAATGACCTGTCAATAAAAATATTATCTAGAAGTATCCCCTACACTCCATGCTCATAAATATTTTCCACCCATGCCAATACCCTGACTAACTTTCTCCATTCAGAGCATGTAACCAATAGTCAAGCTGAGAGAAGTCTCGAGCTTCAGGGAGATGGAGTACCTAAAGGTTCCCACTGTGTTACAGGAGATGGACCTGGAAAGGGCACTCTCGAATCTGGTCAGCGTAAGGAAAATTGTTTAGCAGGTAGGCCATGGCATTTCTCACTAACATCACCATTAGGCCTTCCCTGAAAACTCTCTTGTAACCTGGAGAGCCATAACTTCTTCTGTGATGTCACAACTGTTGTCCTGACTGCAACTGCCTCTCAGAAATACTTCAGTATTTCTAGTGTTTACTAATTGGTCTCTAATTTAGAGCAAATAGGGGAGTGAAAACAAAGAGGATGAAGAGATTGGAAATGGAGAGAAGGAAGCTGGTCTTCTGTCTTGGTATAAAAAACAAGGAAGAAATATGTGGTTTTTAGGAAAGCTCAGTGAGTCTTTGGTAGGTGTTGAGTGATATCACTGAAGAGATAGCCTTATCTGAGCCTTTCAGATATGGGAATCAGAAGCTGGGAGCCTGTCAGATACATCTGTGCTTCCCTGTTCTTATGGTTTCTGGAAATCAGTAGGATTATATCATTCATTTCTCTATTCCAAAAGGCAAGTGTTGTGAAGGGCATATTTGTTTTCCTGAGAGGTTATGACCTTTACTCTTTTTGTCAGAAGAAAAGGTCCTAAGGAAGTAGTGAAAAACAAGTATTGAGTACTAAGCTCCGAGTAAACTCCTCCATGTTTTGCATATCTATACTGCAGTTTGTGTCTGACACTGATATCTCGGAGAGAGAAGTACTTGTAGTTGAGACTTCATCATCTCAGTCTCTCCAATAATATTACTCTGAATACCAATCAGATTTCTGAGTCAATATGTGCGATTACTTGGCAACTTTCTTCTCTTTGATATGTTTCTCATTTTAGCAAATTTTATTGCTTTTAATAACTGGATGTTTCTATATTTACATTTAAAATATAATTTTCTTTCCAAGTTTCTTGCCCTTCAGATCCCACTTGTTCTCTTTTCCTACTTCTCTAACCAGTCTTTCTGTTTGTTGACATTCCCTTGAACTGGGAGACAAACTAGGGAGGACCAAGGGCTTCATGTCCATTGTTGCCCAAAAAGGCCGTCCTCAGCAACGTATGCATTTGGAACCATAGGTCAGTCCATGTACTTTCTTTGTATATTGGTCTTGTAAGCAAAAGCTCTGGTTCACTGGCTTAGTTGTTCTTATGGGGTTGAAAGCAACCTCAGATCTTCTAATCCTTTTTCTAAATTTACCAAAAAGAGGTATGTTTTCAGTTCAATGGTTTGCTACCAGCATTCACTTCTGTATTCGACATGCTGTATCTGTGTCTCTCACTAAATATCTATATCCAATTACTGGCAGGATGTATTTCTTACCTTCATCAATTTTATCGAGTTTTGTTGGCTGATGTATACATATATACATTTGGTGGCTCCTACACCTAAATGGTTCAATGGAAAGTTAACATGGATTCTGCCCAACTATGTCAAGAATGTAGGATTCACAAATGACAATGCAAATAGACTCCTTCCTGTTTTTATGAACCTATTGAAGAAGATGTTTCATTGGTCCTCAAGACATTCTTCTCCCCACCCATCATCTGGTAGATTACATTTGTTCTTAAGAAAGAATTATGGTAAAAAGTCCTGAATAATCAAGTCTGGCCATGGGAACACTGGAAGGTACAAAGGGTTGTACTGATATCAAATGGGACTAGAGGACTGAATTCAAACTTCATATTGTCCTTTGCTTTCCTGATGACTGGTAATTTTTTGATAAAATAAGGATTTGGGAATTCATCATTTGAAGTAGGTACACAGTATTCACACTCTTATACTCACTCTATAGCTGGGCCCCCTCTCTGACCAATATCATTTCAGAAAATGTAATTGGCAAATGGAATTTTTGATTCCACATTGAGGAACATTTACAAAATCCCCTATCAAGGAATTACAGTAAGAAATTGAAATACAATATTCATTCAATTAAAGGTTTTAGAGAAAATATGGCCTTTGGGAAAGAGAGAAAACCCAGAAAATTGAACTGTATGTCACAGGAATTACCTGTCAATAAAACTAATATCTGCAAGAATCTCCTACACTCCATGTTCCTAAACCGTTTTTACCCATGCTATGCCCCTTAATAACTTTCTGCATTATGAGCATGTAACCACTGGTGAAGCATAGAGAAGTCTCTATTTTAGAGTGATGTAGTACATACAGGTGTCCTGTGCCACATGAGACATACCTGGTAAGGGCACTCTCGAATCTGGTCAATGTAAGGAAAAGTGTTCAGCAAGTAGACCAAGGTAGTTCTCAGTGACAGCATCATTAGGACCTCCATGAAAACTCTCTTATAACCTGGTGAGCCCTACCTCCTTCTGTTGTCATGACTGCAACTGCCTCTCAGATTTTCCTTCAATAACTCTAGTGTTTACTAATTGGCCTTTAATTCAGAGACAATTTGGGAGTTAGAACAAAGAGGATGAAGAGATATGATATGGGGAGAAGGAAGCTGGACTTATGTCTTGGTATAAAAAACAAGGAAGAAATATGAGGTGCTTGGGAAAGCTTAGTGTGTCCTTGTTAGGGGTTGAGTGGGATCACTGAAGAGATAGCCTTTTTCTGTGCCTTCCACATAAGGGAAACAGGAACTGGGAGACTCTCAGATGCATCTGCACTTCCCTGATCTTTTGCTTCCTGGTAGTCAGAGACTTTATATCATTCATTTCTATATTCCAAAAGTCATGTGTTGTAAAGGACACAGTTGTATTCCTGACAGATCATGGACTTTATACATTTTGTCAAAAAGAGAAAGTTACTAAGGAAGATGGGATGGACAAGTATTGTGTCCTCAGCTCAGAGTAAACTCTACAGTGCTTTGGATACCTATTGTCCAGTTTCTCTCTGTCTGAGACTTCTATCTTGGAGAGAGAAGTGCTCTATTTCAGACTTCATCATCGCAGTCTTTCCACTAGTATTACTCTGTCTATCATTTTAGATTTCCAAGTCAATACTTATGATTAGTTGGCAGGTTTTTTTTCTTTTATATCTCTCAATTTTTAGCAAATTTTATTGGTTTTTTTAACTGGATGTTCCTTTATTTACATTTAAATTGTTATGTCCTTTCCAATTTTCTGGCCCATAACATCCCTATCTGGTCCCCCTGCCCGTCTTCTATAACCCTTCTTACTACCCCTTAACATTCCCTGGAACTTGGAGTTAAACCTAGGGAGGACCAAGGACTTCTCCTTCCATTAGTACTCACCAAGTCCATCCTCTTCCACATATGCAGTTGGAGCCATAACTCTGTCCATGTACATTCTTGAACATAGGTCTAGTATCAGAAAGCTCTGGTTCATTAGCATTGTCGTTCTTATGGTGTTAAAGCCCCTTCAGCTCTTGTAATCTTTCCTGAAAATCTACAAACAAGAAGTCCATTTTCAGTTCACTGGTTTGCCACTAGCATTCACTTCTGTATTTGGCATAATCTAGTTGTGTCTCTCAGGAAATATCTATATCTGATTCCTGGAAGAATGCACTTACCTTCATCAATCTTGTCTAGTTTTGGTGGCTGATGTATATGTATGTACTTTTGGGGGCTCCTACAGCTCTGAGTTTAGCTGGAATTTTGACATGGGTTCTGCATATCTAGGTCAAGACTGTAGAATCCACAAATGGCAACACCAAATAGACTCCATCCTGTTTTTTGAAACTTCTGAAATTGAGGCGTCACTGGTCCTCAAGTCATTCCTCTAGATGCCCAGCCTCCTATATCTTATGTTTGGCCTTAATAACTAATCATGGTAAAATACTCAAAACCCTCAAGTATGGGAATGAAACTCAGGAAGGTAGTATTGCAGAACTGATATCAAATGGGACTAGAGAACCGAATTCAATAGTCCATGTTGTGCTTTGCTTTTCTGATATCTGGTAATTTTTTGTTAAAATAAGGATTTGGGAATTTATAATTTGAATTAGGTATACAGTATTTACAGTGTTATGCTTACTCTATAGTTGGGCCTCCTTTGTTGCCAAAACCTTTGCAGAAAATGGAATTGGAAAACAGAATTTTTGAGTACACATTGAGGAATATTTTCAAAGTCCCCTATCAACGAATTTTCAATAAGAAATTGAAATACAATATTAATTCAATTAAACATCTGTAGGGAAAATACTGGCCTTTGGGAAACAGAATACTTAGAATGTTGAACTGAGTCACAGGTATGAACCTGGGGATATAAGTATTATCTAGAAGATCTCCTATATTCCATGTTCCTAAATATTTCTACCCATGCCAAGACCCTGACTAACTTTCTCCATTCAGAGCTTTCAACTACTAGTGAAGCAGAGAGAAGTCTCTAGGTTTAGAGAGATGGAGTATGTAAAGGTTTCAACTGTGCAATAGGAGACTCTCCTGGAAAGGACACCCTCGAATCTGGTCAATGAAAGGAACACTGCTCAGCAGCTAAGGACATGGCAGTTCTCAGTGACATCATCATTAGGCCTCCCTGAAAAATCTTTTGTATCCTGGAGATCCCTAGCTTCTTCTGTGATGTAACAAGTATTGTCCTGACAGGAACTGCCTCTCCGATATTTCTTCAGTACCTCTCTGGTTTACTAATTGGCCACTAATTCAGAGTAAACAGCCATGTGGGAGTGAGAACAAACAGGATGAAGAGATCAGAAATGGGCAGAAGTAAGCTGGCCTTCTGTCTTAGTATTAAAAAAAAGAAAAAAAAAATAAGTGGTATTTGGATAAAGCTCAGAGAGCCCTTGGTAGGGGTTGAGTGGTATTGATGAAGAAATAGACTTGATCTGAGCCTTCCACATATGGGAATCAAGAGCTGGAGCATCTGGACTTCCCTGTTCTTCTGGTTCCTGGATGTCAGAGGGTTTATATCATTTATTTCTTTATTCCAATACCAAGGGTTATGAATGGCACAGTTGATTTCCTGAGAGCTCATGACCTTTACTCTTTTTGTCAAGAAGAAAAGGTCCTAAGGAAGAAGGGAAAAACAAGTATTGTGTCCCTAACTCAAGTTAAACTCCTCAAGGCTTTGAATCCCTATAGTGCAGTTTGTGTCTGACACTGATATCTAGGAGAGAGAAGTGCTTCTAGTTGAGACTTCATCATCTCAGTCTTTATACTAATATTAACCTGACTACCACTTCAGATTTCTGAGTCAATATGTTAGATTACTTGGCAGCTTTCTTCTCTTTTATATCATATTTTTTTTATTTTTTAGCAATTTGTTTTCTTTTCAAACTACATGTTTCTATATATACATTGAAAATATGATTTCCTTTCCCAGTTTCCTGCCCATAAGATCCCTACCAGTTTCATTTCCTTCTTCTCTAACCAGCCTTTCTGCTGCATGACATTCCCTTGAACTGAGAGACAAACTGTGGAGGACAAGGCCTCTCTTTCCAATGTTGCCTAAAAAAGGCCATCCTCTGCCACATATGCATTTGGAGCCATAGGTCTGTCCTTGTACTATTTTGTATGTTGGTATAGTATGAGAAAGTTCTGGTTCATTGGCATTGTTGTTTGTATGGGTTTGAAAACACCCTCAGCCCCTCTATCCTTTTTCAAAATTTACGAACAATAGGTCCGTTTTCAGTTCAATGGTTTACTACTAGCATTCACTTCTGTATTTGACATGCTGTATCTGAGTATCTCAGGTAATATTGATATCCGGTTCCTGGCAAAATGCATTTCTTACCTTCATCAATCTTATATAGTTTTGTTGGCTGATGTATACATATATACTTTTGGTGGCTCCTACACTTATGTGGTGAAGTGGAATGATAACATGGATTTTACCCAACTATGTCAAGAATGTAGAACTCACAAATGACCATTTCAAAAATACTCCTTCCTATTTTTATAAACCTAATGAAATAGATGTTTAACTGGTCCTCAAGCCATTCTTCTCCTTTCCCATCATCCAGTATCTTATGTTTGGCCTTAAGATAGAATCACGTTAAAACATCCTAAAACTCAAATCTGGCCATTGGAATATTGGAAGCTCAATAGTGTAGTTCTGATATCAAATTGTACAAGAAACCGAAATCAATAGTCCATGTTGTCCTTTGCTTTCCTGATGTCTGGTAATTTTTCAATAAAATAAGAATTTGGGAATTTATCACTTGAAGTAGGTACACAGTTTTACACTTTTTATACTCACTCTATACCTGGGCCCACTTTGTGACCAAAATCATTGCAGAGAATGGAATTGGAAAACAAAATTTTTGAGTACACATTGAGGAATATTTACCAAGTCCCTTGTCATGCCCAACCTCAACCAGCAAAAAAGATATGACCAATGAAGATCTTCTTCAAGCAGTTTTACTCAGGAACCTTGAAACAATCTTCTGACCCCGGGGAACCCCCGGAGAACACTTAAATAGCTAGTGCTGGCTAATCCCAGCAAGCTATCTGGGTCATGCAGACAGGCTATCACTATGCGGAAGCTAGCAAGCCAGGCAGGTATAGCCAAATAAGGACTTGCTTACTACAAGGAGCGCACACTGTTCGGAGGGTGGAAAGTGGAACCAGCACGATCTTTGACGCCTGTCACGTCACAGCCGCCTATAGTTCCACCTTTTTGTTTAATTAACCAAGCAGGCAAAGGCACCACTGAGTGTGGTGACCCCCACTGTCTTAGGATCATCCCTTCATTAAACCAGTCTTATGACACTTCTTTGCCCACCAAGTTCCTTAGCTAGAAGAGAGGTTGCCCATAACTGGGGAGGGTCACTCACACATACTCATGCCTGAGGTACAACAAGGTCTTCTGAATAACCTTAAGCCAGGCTTGAGGGGACTGTCCTGCTTCAATTGCTGCAAATACCTGTACCACCATAATAGCGTGCCGCCTCTGAACAAACCTCATTCTACAGAGACAACACAGGCACACTAGGCAGACCAGCAGCAAGAATCCAACTAGGGTTCCCATACCCTCCCACTCCCTCAGATGATTCATAGCAGCCTCAATCCAAAATGACAATCCCGTAGCCAGTCTAGCATATGCACGTGTGGAGTTCACCGTCACGATGGCTGCACATAGCTGAACCATTAAGAAATCGAATTCTCCTGTCCAATTTCCTAGAAGATAACTTGACAACTTTTATAAAAATTAGATGAGTGGATTTAAAAGTCATGACGTATCGGCATGAGTCTCCGGAACACCAATAGTATCCCCCACAGGGGTTCCATTTGGACCACCATTTGGGTCACACCAAGAAGTGTCAGCAGCAGCAGGATCTTCATTCTTGTTGTACCTCCTGGTCAATCTTTCAGCGACCCACAACGGATCTTGCCGGTCCTGAGGAAACACACAAAGAGACCCTCTTGCCCATGACAACACGGGATCTGGCCAATGTCATAAGCCAGTGATCACGTCTTTCCATTTCACGTAACCTTTCAACATGCCCACCCGACACTGATGTCTGTCAGTGGCAGATAGGCCATCATAATCCAATATTAAAAAAATTAAGAGTAAAAGGGGCTAAGGATATCTGTTCCCTGGTGGTTCTACTACCATGGCCTATTCCCCCTATTTGTTTAATCACACATTCCTTCAAGGTACGATATGCTTGCTCAACAATACCTTGACATTGGAGATTATAAGGCAGGCCATGGGTCAACTGCATATCCATCTGTTTACAAAAAGATTTGAAAGATATAGCAGTTTAAGCTGGGTCATTATCAGTTTTTAAGTGTTAAGGCTTTTTCCAAACAGCCCAGGCTTATAGGAAGTGTCCAATAACATTGCGTGGCTTTTCTCTACTAATAGGGGTAGCATGAATGACACCTGAACAAGTATCCACAGAAACATGAATGCATTTTAGAGTCCCAAATCCAGATATGTGAGTTACATCCATTTGCCAAATCTTTAGGGGCAAAAGGCCTCTAGGATTAACCCCTACACCTGGGGAATCGTGAAAAGTGATACACTGTTGACATCCTAAAACTATCTGTCGAGCACCTGCTCAAGACAGATGAAACTTCTGTTCTAAGGTCTTAGTAGGCACATGAAATTGTTGATGAACCTGTCCAGCTTGATCCTATGATTAGCTTAAGAAGATGAACTCCATTTGGGTCCATCTATCCACAAGATCATTTCATTGTTAGACAAAAATCTTGACCTCTTTTCAGATCAATTCCTGAAGTTCCCTCAGCAGCTGGCATACCGTGCTGCTAATTTTAATAGGGCTAACCACTTCTAAAATCTTAACTGCATTAACAAATATGATGAATCAGAGAGCAAATTAAAGGCAAAGGAACAATTTTTATACACTTCCTGCAAAATCTTGAGTTCAATTATTTGTGGAGAGCTGGGATGATATTGACACAAAATTGGCTCTTGATGGTTAATCATATAAGCTCCACAGCCATTTTTGGATCCATCTGTAAAAATGTTTGGCGCCCCCTGTATAGAAGTACTGGAAGTAACCTTAGAAAGAATATGGGATGTTCTTTAAAGAAGGATAGCAAAGAATGTTTTGGATAATGATTATCTATCTCTCCATGGAATCCACAGCATAATATAGCACAATCACCCACAGTGCCACACAAGATCTTCATCTGCTGACCTGTATAGGGCACTATGATCGAGATTAGGGAAACACCAAAAAATTGTATGCACTTTTGGATCCCATACAGGCCTAATTCTGTAACTGCTGTAGGATAATACTCTACTGATCTAGCTGGAGAAGCCTTGGGATAAAAACAAAGCAGAGGGCCATCTTGGCACAACAATTCTGTGGGCTGCATGTAGGTGGCTAGAATTCATAGCACAATGTCTGCACCCTCCTTCCATCGATGTAAAATTGTGCCTTGTAATCCTTTTTCAACCTTCTTTAAAGCTCTCCTTGCTTCATCTGTCAATTGTCTATGAGAATCCAAGGCCGAATCCCCAACTAAAGTATTATAAAATGGTTTTAATTCATAATTTGGTAAATTTAAATAACATCTGACCCAAATAATACCTCCTAATAATTTTTTAAAATCATTAAGTATTAAGATTATCTTTCCTCCATTCATCCTCCTGGGGAATAATGATAAAAGGACTTAATTTTGCTCTTAAATAATTTACAAGATTGCCCTTTTGTACCTTTTCCGGGGCAATAATCAATCCCCTACCTTCTAGCAATTTAACTAAATTTCCATATGATAAATCTAAAATCTCTTCATTCTTTGCAGTTAAAAGGATATCATCCATAATATGAGGTGCATGAAACTTCTGTCTTATTGGGGTGATGGCATTGCCAGAAAAAGTTGACATATAGAAGGGCTATTTGGCATACCCTGTAGTATAACTACTGATTCATATTTTTGATCAGGTTCTTCATGTTTGCATGATGGAACAGTAAAAGCAAATCTTTCACTATCCCTTGGACAAAGAGGTATGGAGAAAAAGCAATCTTTTATATCAATCAGTACAGCAGGTCAACAGGCTGGCAGAGAGGATAAAAGAGGAAGCCCACGTTGCACTGGGCTCATGATTTGCAACTGTTGATTATTAACTTGTAAATCATGCATCATCATTCCCTGACTTCTTATATCACATATATTGGGGTATTACAATATGATACTGATGGTTTTATATGCTTCATAGTCAGCTTTAGCTGTGGCAAGCTTCTCAGAAGAAAGCAGTCACTGAAGAACCCACACTGGCTCCTCTGTTTTCCAGGTAATGGAAACCCTTCCTCAGCAGCCCCAAGGAAAAACCCAAGTCCTGATCCTTTTCTCTCTTTTGGGCAGTTATAGGGTTAGTCCTACCCTGCAAGTATTTCCCTATTCCTTTACTGGGAATATAACCCATATGTTTCATAATCTTTTGTGAAGTTTCAGAATACTCAGTGTTCAATTTGAAACCCATATATTTCAGCAAATCTCTCCCTCAAAGGGAAATGGGCAAATCAAACACATAGGGTTGCATAACTCCCGAATGCCCTTCCTGATCTCTCCAACTCAATTGTCTTGCGCTCATATCAGGAGCTCATGCTTAATGGAGACATTGTAATGTTTGATATGAGACCTGTACTGGCCATCCAGAGGGCCAATCTTTCTTAGCTATTATACTTCTATTGGGCACTGTATCCAACAGTCCTAGGATCCTTTTTCCTTCTACCCTTAGCTCCATTACTGGGCGTTGGTTTAAACCCAAGGCTAGAAATGTAAGGTCGGAGCTGAAACCATTCTCTCCTCTCCCTCTAGACTGGGCTGCAAAACTTCCATGAAGCCTAGGCAAAGTAATAGTTTGGCTATTCTGTCCCCAGGGGAAATGGCAGTAATCTCTTTCAGTGATTCTACCATGTTCTTGACTACCCCAGTATAATCTGGGTCAATAACTCCTGGATGGACATGTAGTCCTGTTAAAGCCGTAGATGATTTCCCTATAAATAACCATACTGTGCCAAGTTCAAGGGGACGTTTAAATCAGTTTCTATCAACTGTACACACATCCAAGGAGTTAGTACGAGTCTGGCAGTGGACCAGATGTCCAGTCCTGCAGAGCCTTTAGTGGCTCTCCTTGGCCCCTCAGATGGCGAAGGGATGACCATCTCTCGTGACTCGGTTCTACATCCTAATTCTCGACTGGCACATATATTTGTGGGCCCTAGGGTCGTGGACGTGGCTCTCCATTTTTTGGACCTGCTCCACCAAAACCCGAGCTAAGAGGCTGCCCATTGATGTCTTTTACCGAGTGGCACTCATGAGTGCAATGGTTCCCCTTTTTGCACTTGGGGCACGACCCTTTTTGCCTTGGTCGTTGGCCACTTCTTTTACTGAAGAGACTTCTCCTTTCTGGACATTGCCTTTTGAGGTGCCCCTGTTGATCACACTTAACACACATTCCTGAGCGTCCTCCTTTTCTCTGCATCATCTGCATAATAGCAGCTGTAAGTCCAGCATTAGTCAAAGATCCCCCTATATCTCTACAGACCTTGTTCCAAGCTTCAAGTCCCTTATTCTTGTAAGGAGTGATAGTGGCTCGACATTCCTTTGTGCAAAGCTCATAGGCCAATTGTTTAATTAAGGGCATAATCATAATGGGGTCAACAAAGTCTCTACCTGCTGCTACCACTAATTGGGCTACAAAGTCAGAGAATGGCTCCATAGGTCCTTGAAGGATCTTGATGAGGTTTCTACTTACTTCTCCCTTACTAGGTAAGGATTTCAATGCATTTGTTGCAACCTCATTAATCTGCTGGTAAACCTGTCCTGGATAACCTGTCTGAGCATTGGCAGAGTGTCCCTGACCTAGCAGCATATCTCTATCCGAGGCAGCCTCCCCCCCCCCCCTCGCTACCAAGTTAGCAGCAGCCTGTTCATTGGCAAACTCAATAAGAAAAGCTCTCCAGTTCAAATACTGTCCCAGAATAAGACAGGCCTAAGGAAGTTTACTCCAATCACTAGGAGTCATGCAAAATCTGTATAAGACCTCAACCTGAGTTATGGTAAATGAGGCCATAATGCAATATGTCCTGACTGATTTTACAGGGACTTGATCACCTTAAAGTCTAAAGGCTCATGATACCTTTGTTGATTATCATCCACATAAACAGGATAGACCAGATGCAGTTCTGTGTGGATTGGCTTCCACACTTCTGGGCAGAATTTACTACCCATTTGTCACGCGCCCAATTTCTCACCAGCAAGAATGATGTGTGGCAACAGGATTCTTCTGCGAACAAGCCTTTACTGTACAGCTCTCTTGAACAGGGACAGGGAGACCTCAAGCAGCAAGAATGCTCGCCTTATATAGACAGCAGCTGAGACTTTGCTAATTGTACTTCGGGGATTGGCGGAGCATGAATACCTCATTAGCATGGTGCTGCTCCCTCATTAGCATATTACTGGCCAACTGATGCCTGGTGCAAAGCCTGCACATGCACAGTACTGTTGTTCACCACAGGAGGGCTCCCTGCACGGGAAACTCTACTTCCTCCCTCTACAACATTGCAGGGAGGAGCAGCTGAGGGGAACCACATAGGAAGTTCCTCCACCATTTTAGGCTTTTTCCTTTTCTTGTTCTGTCTATTCCTTAGAGACTGTTTCCGCATTTGATCTATCAACTCTTGTAACTCTTCTTCTGAATCTGTTTTGTCTGTTTCTTCCTCTGTATCTGTCTTTTCTGAGTCTGTCTCCTTTACGCTTCCCTGCTTTTCTGTCCTCTCATTTTGATGCATTTCTTGGGCAGCTTGCCCCTTCTCCATAGTTGCCTGACAACATTTTTGATCCTCAAGACAACTACGCACTAAGGGCCACACTGGATGGACCCCAGGTCTTTTCATCCCCTGTTCCCATGCAAAATCAAGGTCTTTCCCTAATTTTTCGCAACTTCCACAGTAAGATTACCAGAGACTGCGAACCAGGGGGCAATGACATCCCATTCACGCAAAAATCTCTCTACTAATGCTCCTTTTTACTTTTAGTTTCTTATGCTCAAACAGCTCTTGAAGAGCCAGAAAAATTGGATGAGACTGTGAGGTCCTCATGACAAAATCTTTCTACCCTGCTATGGCTAAATTCACCAAGTGTCTTCCTAATTTCGGTTCGCTGCTACCGAGAACTTTCTTGGTAACTACACTGAATATTTATAGCCACTTATATCCCAGGGTCGTTATGGTCCCATCTTACCTTGGGAACTTTCCAGCGCTGCCCTGACTGCATGAAGTTCTGATATCAGGAGGTCCCGTACGGGCCACCACTTGCTGTGTCCAACCTCGACCTGCAAGGAAGACACGAATAGTGAAGATCTTCTTCAAGCAGTTTTACTTAGGAACTTTGATACAATCTTCTGACCCCAGGGAACCCACACACCACACTTAAATAGCTAGCACTGCCCAATCCTAATAAGCCACGTGCGTCATGCAGACATGCTGTCACTATGCAGAAGCCAGCAGGCCAGGCAGGCATATAGCCAAATAAGGAATAGTTTAGTGAAAGGAGAGCTCACCATTGGGAGGGTGGAATGCAGAAACAACTGCCAACTTTGAGCCTGGGCACATCAGAGCTGCCTACAGTCGCTTTTCAAGGAATTTACAATAAGAACTAGAAATACAATATTCATTAAATTAAAGGTCTGTAGGGAAAATACTAGAGTTTGGGAAACAGAGAAAACCTAGAAAATTGAACTGTATGTCACAGGAAAAAACCTGTGACATAGAGAATAAAAATATTCTCTTGAGGAATCTACTACACTCCATATTCCAAAATCTTTACTACCCATGCCAAGCCCCTGTCTAAATTTCTCCATTCAGAACATGTAACCACAAGTGAAGCAGAGAGAAGTCTCTAGATTTAGAGAAATGGGGTACATAAATTTTTCCACTGTATCACAGGAGACACTCCTGGAAAAGGCACTCTCGAATCTGGTCAATGTAAGGAAAGGTGCTCAGAAGTTAGGCCATGGCAGCTCTCAGTTACATCATCATTAGCCCATGCCTGAAAAATCTCTTGTAACCTGGAGAGCCCTAGCCTCATCTGTGATGTCACAAGTTTTGTCCTGACAGCAACTGCCTCTCAGATATTCCTTCAGTAATTCTATGGTTTACTAAATGTCCTCTAATACAGAGCAAATAGCCATTAGGGAGTGAGAAGAAAGAGGGTAAAAAGAACAGTGATGGGGAGAAAGAAGTTGGTCTTCTGTATTTGTATAAAAAAGGAAGAAATACTTGGTCCATTGGAAAACTGAGTGAGCCCTGATTAGGGTTGAGTGGGTTTACTGAAAAATAGCCTTTATCTGAGCTCTCTACACATGGGACTGAGAGCCTCCCAGAAGCATCTGGACATACCTGCTTGCTATGGTTCCTTGAATTCAGAGAGTTTAAATCATTAATTTCTTTATTCCAAAAGCCAGGTATTGGAAAACGCCCAGTTGTTTCCTGAGAGCTCATGGGTTTTATAATTTTTCTCAGAAGAGAAAGGTCCTAAGGAAGAAGGGAAAGACAAGTATGGTGTCCTCAGTTCAGAGTACACTCCTCCTTTTTTGGATTCCTGTAGTACAGTTTGGGTCTGTCACTGGTATCTGGGAGAGAGAAGTGTTTCCAGTTGAGTCTTCATCATCTCAGTCTTTCCACTAGTATTATTCAGACAATATTCCCTGACAATTACACCTTTAGATTTCTGAGTCAATAGGTGTGATTAGCAGGCAGTTAACTTTTCTTTTTTTCTCTCATTTTTTTAGCAATTTTTATTGCTTTTTCTAATTGGATATTTTTATATTTACATTTCAAATATTATTTCCCTGGTTCCTGTCCATGAGATCCCTAAACAGTCCCACTAACCTTCTTCCATAACCCCTCTTACTTCCCTTTGACATTCCCTTGAACTGGGAGGCAAACCTAAGGAGGAGCAAGGGTTTCTCCTTCCATTGGGGCCCAACAAGGCCATCCTCTTCTACCTATGCATTTGGAGCCATAGGCCTGTTCATACACAGTCTTTGAATATTGGTTTAGTACCAGAAAGCTCTGCTTAGTTGAATTGTTGTTCGTATGGGAGTTGAAAGTCCATTCAGCTCTTGTAATCTTTTCTAAACATCTACAAACATGAGGTTCATTTTCAGTTCCCTGGTTTGCCACTAGCATTCACTTCTGTATTTGACATGCTCTGGCTGTGTTTCTCATGAAAGATCTATGTCCAGTTCCTGGCAGCATGAGCTTCTTAGCTTCAACAATCCTATCTAGTTTTGGTGCTTGATATATATATGCTTTGGTAGCTCCTACTACTAAGAATTTTGATGGAATATTTACTTGTATTCTGTGTAACTAGGTCAAGAATATAGGATCCACAAATGACAAGGCCAAATAGAGTCCTTCCTGTTCTTATAACCTATGGAAGTTGAGGTTTCACTGGACCTCAAGCCATTCTTCTAGCTGACCATCACCCAGAAACTGATGTTTGTCCTGGTAAAGAATCATGATAAAACATCCAAAAACCTCAAGTGTTTCCCTGGGAACACAGGAAGGTTGATATTAGAGAACTGATATATAATAGAACTACAAACTGCATTATATAGTCCATGTTATCCTTTGCTTAACTAATGTCTGGTTATTTATGGATAAAATAAGGATTTGGGAGTTCATCATTTGAAGGACATACACAATATTTACACTATTATATTCACTCTATAGCTGGTCCCCTTTTGTATCCAAATTTATTGCATAAAATGGAATTGGAAAAATGAAAATTTTTAGTACACATGCAGGATCATATGTAATGTCCCCTATCAATGAATGTACAATCAGAAAATGTAGTACAATATTCACTCAATTAAAGGTCTGTAGGGAAAATACTGGAACTTGGAAAACGAGGACACTTAGGGAATTTAACTTTATGTCAGAGGAATATACCTGGGAATAAAATTAATCTCCAGAAGGAACTCCTCATCTCCATGTTCCTAGATCTTTTCTACCCATGCCCAGCCCCTGACTAACTTTGTTCATTCAGAGCATGTAATCACTAATGAAGCAGAGAGAAGTCTGTAGCTTTAGAGTGATGTAGGATAAAAAGATTTCTACTGTATCACAGGAGACACTCCTGGACACGGCACCCCTGAATCTGGTCATTGTAAGGAGATCTGTTCAGCAGGTAGGCCATAGCAGTTCTCAGTGACATCATCATTAGGCCCTCTCTGAAAAATCTGTTGTATCCTGGAGAGGCGTAGCTTCTTCTGTGATGTCACAAGTGTTGTCTTGACAGCCACTGCCTATTAGATATTCCTTCCTTATATCTATGGTTTACTAATTGGCCTCTTATTCAGAGTAAAGATCCATTTGGGAGGGAGAACAAATAGGATGAAGACATCAGAGATGGGGAGAAGGAAGCTGGCCCTCTTTCTTGGTATAACGTAAAAGAAGAAATATGTGGTTCTTGGGAAAATTCCCTGTGAAGATGACTTTAGTTCTTTTGTTTTCTAGGTGTACCGAGCTCTTGGAGAAGTTGCTTAAAATCCTAAAGAAATTTGGGCAGATGGTAAAGTTTCTAGGTACCCCTTTTTAGATTCAATTGTCCTGGGGATTGTATGTCTTATGGTACATGTTTACCAGGAAGAGTGATAGAGCCAGATTGATTTTTAGATGTTTTAGAAGACATGGAATTTTTCTGATATACTTGGCCTAATGATTGCATAAGGTCCAAAGGATTTTTTTTCGATGTGGACTTTCCCTCAGACCTTTGGAAATATAAAAAAAAATAGTTTTGCCTTTTTAAGTCTAATTTGCACAATGAAAAATCACTTTGAGCATCTTTGGACGACATGGGATGTCCAGCATTCCCTTGAAAGCATTCTTAACTTTACACATTTCCTTCGTCATTTTTTGAATATTCCAAGGCCCTTTGGACAGAGAAGGTGTGGGACTCACCTAAGGAGTAGTTGTAGCTTTTGGTGTCTCTTTTGCAGAAGAAGTCACAAGATCCCTTTTGGCAGAAGGGGGAAGGTTGAAACTGTCTTCCTTAGAGGAGAAATTTCTCAAGACTCCAACAGAAGGATCAAATCTTAACCCTTTGTTTCTAGAAACTGGATGCCTGTGGCACATTTTTGTAGAGGGAGAATGTCGACTATTTCTCTCCAGAGAGGACATGTGAAAGAAATCTACTTGGGTACATGGGATAGTTATAAAGCATGCTGTTCAGATGTAGTAGATCCTAAGATATCCTTCTCAGGTGAGGAAGGTCTTAATGTACCATGTATATGTTTAGAAATCCTGACTGACGTCAGAATGGGGCTTAGGTATTAGAGATACCTCTGAAGATGTGACCTCTCCTAGAGCATCATGGATATATGTGAGATGGCTGAGAGCCTCATGAACAGATAAGGATGTTTCTAGATATAGTTGTGTAATTGAGGAAGTTCCAAGAAAAATTTCTTCTGCTGGAGAAGAAGAAACAGACTTTCATATAGAAGTGTGAGGTTCCCTAGCCTCCTTGATAGGCAAAACAGGTTCGAAGGCCCCTTCAGAAGTTTAGATAAAATCCAGAGCCTTTGAGGTATTAGGTAAAATCAGAGCCTGGGACTGATTGTGGGTATAAAGTAGGACTGGAAACCCTTTGTGCATACTTGGAAGAGTGTACCATCTTCTGTAGTTGGGGAAGATGGCTGATCTTGAGGCGATAAGGAAGTTCCCATAGCCTCCTGTGAAATTTGCGGAGGTCGTATGCATTCTTTTACACAAATGTAATCCAAGGAATCACTTTCCTCAGATGCCGAGGATGGTACAGACACTGGTGTTTGCATATCATGTTCCCCTACTCCACGTTCACATATGCTTGGATCCATAACCTTCTCTACAGAAGGAATATGTCCTAGAACATCTTTTGTACATGTGTCACATCCACAAGACGTTTCTCTAGATGTGGCTGTGGGTAGAACTCCTTTAGTAGATATTTCTCATTCCACAGACTCTTTATGAGATAGAGTACTACTCAGAGAATCCTGCTCAGTTTTGGGAAATTCTAGCATCTCTTATGTATATCTGGAAAATTTTGGAGCCTCTCCTTTTTTGAAAGAATGACCTAGAATCCCTTGAGTAGGTAGGAGATGATTTATCTCCTCTGCACATTGTATTAATACGGAGTTTGCATGGCTCATTGACTGTGTGTTGTGATAAACTTGGCTCTTTTGTGCCTGATGAAAACCAACATTTGTGCTCCAACTGTACTGCCTGATGGACTCAGGACACAAAAAGACCGTATTTCCATTGGGACCAGGCAGTTCCAGTTTCCAGTTTGTTGATCCTAACCCAGAACTCCCTGCTCCTAGATGCTGTGGGAGAGAGAGCTGATCACCCAGGACTGTAGGCTATACTGAGACTACAGGGCAGGAGAGACTGAAATTTTTGCCCAACATTGCCCACATCTCTGGCCCAAGAGGATCCTTCATAGTGCCTCTGGACACCTGGACACCGGAATATAGGAGGAGTAAAGCTGCAGGACCACCATGTTACAGACTGTGCCTGGATCTGAACTGAACTGTTCAAACAGCTCTTTCATCCAAATCCTGAGGGTGGGGGAACTAGAATTTCAGAGGAGCAGACACTCCTGGGAAACCAGAGGAGACTATTCTCTGCCCAGATTCCTGACTCAACAGGAAAACCCCTTGGGCCATCTGTGCAACACCCCCACAGAGGAATCTAAGAGAAATAGGTGAAGGTCCTGCTTGTTCTTAACCACAGGGATGACTGAAAGCCAGTGGACAGGAGAAACTACTCGACTGAGAGCAGAATACTCTGTTCCCGTAACTGGCTAAAAGAAAACAGGAAACAAGTCTACAGCAGTCCTGACAAATGAGACTACAGGATGGTCAAGCCCCTGTCAGAAAGAATTAGGCAAGCTAACTCCAGAGACAACCTGATGGTGAGAGGAGAGCACAGGAAAGCAAGCAACAGAAATGAAGAATGCTTTGGCTCATCAGAGACCAATTCTCCCACCAAAGCAAACACTGGATATTCAAACACCACAGAAAATGAAGATCTAGATTTAAAATCTCATTTTATCATGACAATTTAGGATGGTAAGAAGGTCATAAATAAATCCTTTAATAAAATACAGGACAACAGAAGTAAACAACTATAATCTCTTAAAGAGGAAACACAAAAATACCTTAAAGAACTACTGGAAAAACAACAAAACAGGAGAAGGAAATAAACAAAACCATCCAGGAGTAAAAATGGAAATAGAAACAATAAAGAAAGCAGGAAGGGAGACAACCCTGAGAATGAAAACCAAGGGTAGAGACCAGTAGTCATAGATGCATGAATCACAAACAGGATACAAGAGATAGAAGACAGAATCTCAGGAGCAGAAGATTCCATAGTAAACATACACACAACTGTCAAAGAAAATATAAAACAGAAAAAGGTCCTAGCCCAAAACATACAGGAAATCCAGGAAACAATAAGAAGCTCAAACCTAAGGATCACAGGTATAGAAGAGAGTGAAGACTGCCAGCATCTAGGGACAGTAATATCTTCAACAAAATCATAGTAGAAAACTCCCTAACCTAAAGAAAGAGATGCCCATGAACAGATAAGAAGCCTAAAGAACTCTAAATAGATTGGACCAGAAAATAAAATCCTCCCCTCACATAATAGAGAAAAAAACCAAATGCAAAAAACAAACAAAAATATTAAAAGCAGTAAAGGAAAAGGTCAAATTACATATAAAGGCAAACCTATCAGAATTACACCAGACTTCTCATCAGAGTCTATGAAAGCTAGAACAGCCTTGACAGATGACACACAGATCCTAAAAGAAACAAATGCCAGCCCATGTTACTGTGTCCTGAAAAACTGTCAATTAAAATAGATAGAGAAACCAAGATATTCCATGACAAAACCAAATATACATAATATCGTTCTACGTATCCAGTCCTACAAAGGATAATAAATGGCAAAGTCCAACACATGATGGCAAGTAAAACCATAGATAAGGAAAGAAATTAAACTTTTCACAACAAATCAGAGAAGAGAAGCACACAAACACAAACTAACCTCAAATTACGAAAATAACAGAAAGCAACCATCACTATTCCTAAATAACTCTAAATATCAAGGAACTCTATTCCCCACTAAAAAAACACAGATTAACAAACTGGATATTGAATGAGGACCCAGCATTTTGCACTACAGGGAACACTACTCAGAGAAAAAGACCGACATTACCTCAGAGTGAAAAGCTGGAAAACAACTTTCCAAGCAAATGGTCTGAAGAAGCAAACTGGAGTAGTCTTTCTAATATCAAATAAAATCGACTTTCAGCCAAAAGTGATCTAAAAAGATAAGGAAGGAGACCTCATATTCATCAAAGCAATAATTCACCAAGATGAACTCTAAATCATAAATATCTATGCTCCAAATAAAAGGGAATCAGCATAAATAAAAGAAACCTTACTAAATCTCAAAGCATACATTGCACCTCATACAATAAGAGTAGGTGATTTCTACAGCCCACTCTCATCAATGGAAAGATAATGGAAACAGAAATTAAACAGAGACATAGACAAACTAAGAGAAGTCATGAATCAAATGGATTTAACAGATAATTACAGAAAATTTTATCCTAAAGCAAAAGGTACTCACCACCTCATTGCACTTTCTCCAAATTTGACCGTAATTGGTCATTAAAAAGGCCTCAGCAGATACAGAAAGGTAGAAATAATCCCATGCATCATATCAGTCCACCACGGGCTAAAGCTTGTCTTTAATGACAATAAGGAAAGAATGCCCACATATACGTGGAAGTTAAACAATGCTTTACTCAATGATAACCGGGTCAAGGAAGAAATAAGGAAAGAAATGAAAGACTTCTTAGAATTTAATGAAAATGAAGTTACAACATACCCAAACTTATGGGACACAATGAAAGCTGTGCTTATAGGAAAACACATAGCTCTGAGTGCCTGCAGAAAGAAACAGGAGAGAGCATAAATCAGGAGCTTGACAGCACACTTAAAAGTTCTACAACAAAAAGGAAGGTAATACACCCAGGAAGAGTAGAAGGCAAGAAATAATCAAACTCAGAACTGAAATCAACCAAGTAGAATCAAAGAGGACCATAGAAAGAATCAAAAGAACCAAAAGGTGGTTCTTTGAAAAATCAACAAGATAGATAAACCCTTGGGCAGGATAACGAGAGGACACAGGGAGTGTGTCCAAATTAACAAACTCAGAAATGAAAAGGGAGACATAACTACAAAATCAGAGGAAATTCAAAAAAACCTCAGGTCCTACTACAAAAGTCTATATTCAACAATACTTAAAAATCTGCAGGAAATGACAATTTCTAGACAGATACCAGTTGACAAAGTTAAATCAGGAACAGGTAAACTATTTAAACAACCCCATAACTCCTAAGGAAATACAAGCAGTCATTAAAGGTCTCCCAACCGAAAAGAGTCTGGGTAGAGATGTGTTTAGTGAAGAATTCCTTATTTATAATAGCCAGAAGCTTGAAAGAACCAAATGCCCTTCAACTGAGGAATGGATGCAGAAAATGTGGTACATCTGCACAATGGAATATTACTCAGCAACCAAAAGCAATGACTTTATGAAGTTCTTAAGCAAATGGATGGACTGGAAAATATCATCCTGAGTGAGGTAAACCAATCACAGAAATACACATAATGTATGCACTCATAGATAAGTGGCTATTAGCCCAAATGCTTGAATTACCCTAGATGCACAGAACACATGAAAGTCAAGAAGGATGACCAAAATGCGAATGTTTCACTCCTTCTTTAATTGGGTACAAGAATACCCTTGGTAGGGAATAGAGGCTAAGATTAAAACAGAGACAGATGGAACACCCAATCAGAGCCTACCCCACATGTGGCCCATACATATACAGCCACCTATTTAGACAAGATGGATGAAGCAAAGAAGTGCAGGCTGACAGGAGCTGGATGTAGATCTCTCCAGATTGACAGAGCCAGAATACAGCAAATACAGAGGTGAATGCCAGCAGCAAACCACTGACCTGAGATCAGGACCCACGATGAAGGAATCAGAGAAAGAACTGGAAGAGCTTGAAGGGGCTCGAGACCACATATGAACAACAATGTCAAGCAACCAGAGCTTCCAGGGACTAAGCCACTACCCCTAAGGACTATACATGGACTGACCCTGGACTCTGACCTCATAGGTAGCAATGAATATCCTATTAAGAGCACTAGTATAAGGGGAAGCGCTTGGTCCTGTCAAGGTTGAACCCCCAGTGAACATGATTGTTGGGGCGGGGGCTGAAATTGGGGGGGATGGGGCGGGGAACACCCATATAGAAGAGGGGGATTAGGGGAATGTTGGTATGGAAACCAGGTAGGGGAATAACATTCAAAATGTAAATAAGAAATACTCAAGTTAATAAAGATAAAAAAAATTAATGTGAACAGATAAACAGATACCGGTTTTCAGTTCTTCATAATTTCAAGAAGAACCTGAAAGAGAATATATAATGTTCCAGAGATAAAATAGGGGAATTTAAATTAGCCGGCATAAATATGTTGTTAAAATTTTCTCCCTTCTGTTATCTATTAATTCTGACTATTCGTGCTATGAATGAAAATATGGTTGTAAAATGTCTATCAATCCCCAAAGCCTGAAACGTTGTGAAAAAGTTTCGTATTTCTCCCTACCGTGGGTCTTTGGTCACCATCCTTTTCATTGCCCATCTAAATTCTCTGTAAATCATGTAGATCAGAGGACTACGTGAGGATGTCACTCTCATGTAGAAGACCAATAAACTGTCTGTACTTGCATGTATTTGCTCTTGGGAGCATGTAAATAAAACTTTCAGTTCCAAGAACAAAACATGGCCATCCAATGGGACCCCCGTTAACCAAAATCTTTCTTTCTGCCATCAGTGAACTTTAGCACACTGGTAACAATGCAGACAATAATATAAAGGAATAATCCTGTAATAATAATAATAATAGTAATAGTAATAATAATAATAATAATAATAATAATAATAATAATAATAATAATAATAATAATAACAACAACGGAATAATGCCCTGAGGGATCACGGACTAAGGAAATAACATGTTGAGCCGTGTTTTTCTAGGGATATTGTATCCATGAAAGCAAATTTCCTCACACATGAAAATCACTCACCCTGTCACGGCTTCACAGAGAGAGTTGGGAACCAGAGTGGTCTTTTCTTAGGACAAGAGAATCTTCGCCAACCTTCCAAATGGAAAACCAATCCAGACAGTCTGTGTGAGGATGGTTAACTTATGCATGACTAACACACACACACACACACACACACACACACACACACACACACAGCACACACACACACACACACATCCCACACACACACACATGCACACACACACATGCACACAAACACACATGCACACACACACACACACACACACATACACACACACACATCTCTGATGTATGCTTCTTAGAGTGTCCAGGTGCACACCAGGTATGAAAGGATGAAGTGGACCCAGGAACCAGTCGGTCAGCAGAATCTTGGTCTGCCTGCAAGTAAGTTAGGGTTCCTCCAAGGAATTCAGGAACTCTTTTAGAAGTTATTCGGGGAAGCGCTGTGTGCATATATTTTACTCAGGGTGAACAAGGGCTACACAAAACTTTGAGAGCATGAAGGGGTATTCGGGTGCATTTACATTGATGGAGGCCTCATTTGGTTGAGCTTTTTAATCTCTGTCCCATCCTCAGTCTGTTGTTCAGGGATCTCCATTTGACCTCCTCAGACACAGACTCCACTGAATGTGCCCCATCCCCACCCCTGAGGTCTTGCTTGCTCGATATCATAGGATTTCAGGTTCCGACTCTGCATTCTCCATCAGATTAAATCCTCAGGAAGGTGGCCTTCTAGATGCCATGAATTAACCAGTGCATCGAGTTTCTGCATTAACCCGTATGTCCCCTAATTTTGGCAGGTTCTCTCTGCACAGCGCTATCCCTCCATCTTCCCCACCGAACCTCTGCTTCTGTCCTCAGACGCCCTCACTCACCCACAGAATCTGTTCGAGTTTTCCTTTCAGAGAGGTCGATGCTTTCCCCCTCACCGGCCTTCTCCTTTCCTATGTCCTCTCTCCATTTGAGGATTGTAGATAAAATACGATTTAACTCACAGCTGATACTGATACCATCCGTAGGTAAACGCCAGCCATGTTTGTGTCTCTATGTCTCAGTTCCATCTCGGGCTTTTTTTTTTTTTTTTTTTCTAGTTTCATCTATTTTCCCTGAAGCTTGATGATATCATGCCCCATCACTATGACATCATTCCCCCACCCCCATGATGTCATGCCCCACTCCATGATATCATGCCCCACCCGTACGATGTCATGCCCCACCTCCATGATGTCATGCCTGCGCCCCTTGCTAGAATGGTTGCATCTATTCACCAGGTAACATTCTGAATGCTGCCCTTTCACCACACTCCTCCCCGCTCCCAGCATTTACAGTCCCTCTTTCTATCCTCTCCCCTTCTTCTCTGAGAGAGTGGAGCACCCCTCTCAGTGCACCCTCTCCCCTGGCACATCAAGTCTCTGCACGACATGGTTCATCATCTCCCACCAGGTCCTGAAAACCCAGCCCGGGTAGGAGGACAGGATCCACAGACAGGCGACGGGTTTAGTGAACCCACGTGAAGACCATTGTGCTCCTCTGCCTCTCTCAGTCCTTCCCTCAGCTCTTCAGTGAGACTCACTGAGCTCCATCTGATATTTGTCCGTGCGCCTCTGCTTCTGTGTCAGTCGGCTGCTCGGTGGAGCCTTGCAGAGAACAATAATGCTACCTCCCGTCTGCAGACACAAGAAAGAACCATTAATAATGTAAGTGTTTCCCATTTGCCCGTAGGATAAGTCTCTGATCCGGCCACTTATCCTTTGGCTATTCGCTCATTTCCTCTTACATCTCTGTCCCTTTGTCTATAATAGAGAGAGCAATTTCTGGGTAAAAATTTTGGGGGTGGGTTTGTGTCCTTATCCTTCCACCTTGGGTCCTCCGTGGCTACGGAAAGAGACCATTTCAGTATCCGTATCCCCACTGCTACAAATCTCAGCTAAAGTCAACCTCATGGACCCCAGGGTAGCCTCACCCATCCCAGATTGCAGGCAAATCAAAGAGATAGCACCCACCCTGGACAGTCACTGATTTCAGTTTATTCTCTTGGCCCTCTGTCCCTCTTGCCTGTCTCTCCCAAGAAATGATTCTCAAACCCCATTTCCCTTCCCATCCTCTCACCACCCAATCCTTTCCTTCCATCTGCCTCCTCTCATTATTTTATTCCTCCATCTTAGTGAAATTCAAGCATTTTTCTTGGGTTTTTCTTCATGTTTAGCCTTTTTTGGTTCCATAGATTGTAATGTGTGAATTCTGTACTTTATGGCTAATACCCTCTTTTAAGTGAGCATGTACATGTTATTTTAGGTCTCAGTTACCTCATTCAGAACAATACTTTCTAATTCCATGTATTTGACCACATCTTCACAATGTCCTTATTTTCAAAGATTCATAGTATTCCATAGTGTAATTGAACCACATTTTCCGTAGCCATTCTTTGGTTGAGGTGCTTCTGGGTTATTTCTATTTTCTGCTCATTATGAAGAAAGCGGTTAGAAATCTTATGGAGCACATGACCTTGCGGTATGGCAGATGTCTTTTCAGATATAAGGCCAGGAGTAGTATAGCTGGGTCTTTAGAAAGAATATCACTCATTTTCTCAGAATCCACTGGATAGATTTGCAAAGACATTATTCGGATTTGATCTTCCCACAGCAAATGTTATTTGTATCCTGATTTTTATCTGCTTCCTAAAAGGATGTTGCCCCTGACTAGACCTCTGTCATGGAATAAGGAGATCACATATGAACCTTCTGTACATTTTAATTGTTCCGTAAATGCTAGAGCCTATAACTGGGGCAAGAGGGGAAAGTTTATACTAGAGGGTTGAGGATGGGGTTGGGTAGAGAGGCAGAAGAGGATAAGAGAGGTATAGTATTATTACCATATAATAATATAATATACTAACCTAATATATTAATGTTATTTATATTTTATCATGATATTTATATATAATAATTTAATATATTAATATAATATATTAATATTTATTTTATATTATCATAAAGTTGATATATAACAATTTAATATGTTAATATAGTATATTAATATTAATTATATTATTATAATGTTAGTACATAATAATTTAATATTAACTTATTAAAATATTTTATATATGTACATACACACACACACACACACACACACACACACACACACACATATATATATATATTGAATGATCTGTAACTTCCACTATGTTAACTCCAAGTGGACCTCACACATTAATGGGAAATGCTGAGGGCAGAATATTTTTTTTTCAGTTCGGTTTGCTTATATGGTAGATCACTTTGATGGGTTTTCATAGATTGATCCACTCCTGAAGCCTCAGGAGAAAGCCTACATGATCGCAGTAAATGGCGGTTATGATATGCCCTTGCATATTATTTTCGAGCATTTTCCCTAGTATTTATTCCACCAATGTTCATAAGGGCAATTCGTCTGAAATTCTATCTTTGTTGAGTCGATTTAGGTGTCAGGGCGACAGTGCTGTCATGGAATCAGTTTGGCATTTTCCTCCTTTTTCTGTTTTTTTGGAGTAGGTTGAGAATTCTTTGAAAATCTTGTAGGAGTCTGCACTCAAGCAATCGGGACCTGGGGCTCTTGCTTGGGGGGGGGGACTTAATTAATGTTTGTGTCTCTTTAGGTGTTGTAGAGCTATTTGCATAGTTTATCTTACCTGAATTCACCTGTGGTCAGTGTAATCAGTCTACACAATCATCTACTTCATTCAGAGCTTCTAATTTGGAGACAGAGGGTTTTTGAAGTGAGACCTAATGATTCTGTGACATTCATCAGTGTCCATTGATACAGCTCCCTGTTCATTTCTGATTTTGTTATTTGGATGCTGTCTCTCCACCTATTACATTATCTGTCTGAGGATTTGTCGGCCGGTTCGATGTTCCCAAGGAACCAGCTCTAATTTTTTTTTTTATCTTTGTATTCACTTTGTTTCTGATGGATCACTTTCACCCCGAGTCTGATCATTTCTTGCTGTCTCCTCCTTTAATATGTATTTGCTACTTTTATTTTAGAGATTTAGTGTGTGCTGAGTAGTTGCTTGTGTCAAATCTCTGGTTTCTTTATGAAAGTGCCCTGTGCTGCATATGCATGTTCCTCTTAGCACTGCTTTTACGTCCCTTAAGTTTGGAGAAGCTGTGCCTTCATTTTCATTAAATTCTAGGAACCCTTTTTGTTTTTCATGTCTTCTCTGAGCTGGGGATTCTTCAGATGCGAGCTATTGAATTTCAATGAGTTTATACATTTTTTCTTATTGTTGAAGTCCAGTTTTAATACATGGAGATCTGAGAAGATCCAATGGTTAGCACAGTCTTTCTGTATCTGTTATGGCTTGTTTAGCGAGGGAAAACATGGTCAGTTTAGGATAAAGTTCCATGAGGTACTAAAAAGAGAGTGTGTACTATTGTGTTCGTGTGAACTATTCTGTAGATATCAGTGAGGTCAGTTTAATTGAACCCCGTGTTAGTTATATTATTTATTTTTTTTTAAATTTCTGTTTCAAAGGCCTACCCTTGGTGAGAGTGGGACATTGATGTTCCCCACTATTAATATGTGAGGTTCGATGTGATATTTAAGTTTCAGCAATATTTCTCTCACCAATATTGCTGCTTTTTCTTTGGCATATAGATGTCCAAAATCGAGATGCCGTTTTGGTTGATTATTCCTCTGATGCATATGAAGTGTCCTTCCACATCTCTTTTGATTACTTTTGGTTGAAAGTCTGATTTGCTGCATGTTAGAATGGTTACATCATCTTTTTTCTTATGTCCATTTGCTTGGAAAACTTTTTCCAACTACTTAGTCTGAGGTTGTGTCTATCTCGGTTGTTGGATTGTGTTTCTTGAGTGCAACAGAAGGATGGTCCTGTTTTTAAATCTATTGTGTTAGCCTGTGTCCTTTTACTGTTGAGTAGAGGCCATTAATGCTTAAAGGTATTAATGAGAAGTGATATTTATTTCATGCAATTTTGATGTTGTGGAAGCAGGGTTTTATTGCTTGCATCCTTTTTGTTTTTTGTTTTTTTGATTGGGATGTTTGAGTGTGTATGTGAGTATTTGATATGTTCTGTAGGGTGCATGGTTTTTTTGTTTGCATGTTTTTTGTTTTATGTTTTTTGTTTTGTTTTTTGGTAGCTGTTAGAATATTCATGTGAATATGAGATCCCTTCTGTAGGTTATGCTGTGTAATTATTAATATCTAGTGGGAGGCAGTGATGGTTCAATTTCTGAAAATGCATCAATATAATCCAGGGTATAATGAAACTGAAAGAAAAAAAATCACATAATAATCTCGTTAGATGCTGAAAAAGCTTGCAAAAATATTCCAAACCCCCTTCATGTTAAAAAATGAGAGCGACCAGGGATACTAGTTCTATGCAGAAACATAATAGAGGCAACAGACAGCAAGCCGGTACCCAACATCAACTTAAATGGAAAGAAACATAAAGCAATTCCATTAAAGTCAAGGACCATGTAAGGATGCCCACACTCCCTACTCTGTATAGTATTTGAAATACTATCCAGGGTGAAAGCATGGTTCAAATTTGGTTCTGACATGGAGTATGGCCAAGGCCTGTGAAGGAGGAATGACACAGAGCTTTAGAACTCCTGGGGTATGGCACACTCTTCAGCACAGTCTCGTTGGACCTTGGTGAGGCAGGAACCCAAGGAGGACTTCATGCAGAGTGTCGGTCAGTTATTGCACTCATATCTCTCTTAATCTAAGAAGTGCATGAAAATCCTCATGTAGTTTCCCACCACTCAGAGGGCAGCGCCATTGGAATTTGCAATAACAGTGGTCAAGGTCTTTTAGGAATTGCCTCTGGGGCAGATCAGTGCTTCCATCATTGCCCGAGGAAATGTAGTATGGTCAGCGACGACCACCAACCTTAAAACACATTTGGAAAAGTAAATAGTTTGTGAAGCTGGTTAAGATGTTGTCCCTACTGACTCTGATGTAAAACACAATTTATGTAACAATTTGATGTTTGGAAAGACTGGGACCTTTTAAGGTCAGGGATCAAGAACAATGGCGGGATAGGCTAATGGTGTGACTGTCACAAAGGCTGGACTGTTGATAACTGATTTCTGATTGAGTTTTACCCTCAGCTTCCTGATTGATTTAATAGATTGCCACAGATGTGCATTCTGATCATTAAAAGCAGATATGACATTTTTATGCAGATGTTTAGATTTCTATTTTTAAGACTATTATAAGAGTACTCTTAAAGATAAATAATACAATACTTAGCCATTTCTCTGTAAATTCAAATTGCTTACTTTTGAAGTTACGTTGGCCTTGAGAATAATTTCGTTTCTTTAGGTGTACTATAAAATATTTGTTCTAATACATTATTGGGTATCACCTTATTTCAGCACTAAGCTAGAGAAGAAAACAAGAACATGACCACATTTGTGTAATACAATATTCAATAAATTAATGGTCTAGAAGGACAATATTGCCTGTTGGGAAACAGAGAAAACCTCGAAAATTGAACTATATGTCACAGCAATGAACCTGGGAAGAAAAATATTATCTAGAAGAATCTCATATACTCCATGTTTCTAAATCTTTCTACCCATGCCGAGCCCCTGACCATCTTTGTCCATTCAGAGCATGTAACCACTAATGAAGCAAAGAGAAGTCTCTAGATTTAGAGAGATGGAGTATGTGAAGGTTACCACTGTGTCACAAGAGACACTCCTGGAAAAGGCCCTCTCAAATCTGGTCAATGTAAGGAAGGCTGTTCAGCAGGTAGGCCATGGCATTTCTCAGTCATCATCATTAGGCCCTGGCTGTAAAATCTCTTGTATCCTGGAGAGCCCTAGCTCCTTCTGTGAGGTCACAAGTGTTGTTGTAACTGCATCTGCCTCTCAGATATTCCTTCAGTACCTCTAAGGCTTACTAATTGGCCTTTAATATAGAGTGAACAGCCATTTTTGAGGGAGAAAAGGAGGATGAAGAGGTCAGAGATGGAGAGAAGGAAGATGCCCTTCTATCTTGGTGTAAAAAAAGGAAGAAATACGTGGTCCATTGGAGAGCTAAATTAGTCCTGGGTAGGTTTTTAGTGGGTTCCTTGAAGAGACAGCCTTGATCTGAGTCTTCCACATATGGGAGTCAGGAGCTGGGAGCCTCTCAGAAGCATCTGGACTTCCCTGTTCTTATGGCTCCTGGAAATCAGAGAGTTTATATCATTCATTTCTTTATTCCAAAAGCAAAGTGTTGGAAAGGGCACAGTTGTTTCCTGAGAGCCCATGGCCTTTATTCTTTTTGTCAAGAAGAAAAATGTCCTAAGGGAGAAGGGATGGGCAAGTATCTTGTCTTCAGCTCAGAGTAAACTCCTCCAGGATTATGATCCCTATAGGGCAGTTTGAGTCTGACACTGACATCTGGGAGAGAGAAGTACTTCTAGTTGAGATTTCATCATCTCAGTCTTTCACTAGTATTACTCTAACTACCATTCCCTGACTGTGACCCTTGAGATTTCTGAGTAAATAGTTGAGATTAGCTAGCAGTTTCTTTTCTTTTATTTCTTCCATTTTTTTATTTTTTACCAAATTTTATTGCTTTCTTAACTGGATATTTCTATGTTTACATTTCAAATGTTATCTTCTTTCAAAGTTTCCTGTCAATAAGTACCCTAACTGATCCCCCTACTCTACTTCTATAACCTCCCTTACTTCACCTTGACATTCCCTTAAACTGGGAGTCAGACCTGGGAAGGACCAGTGGCTTCTCCTTCCATTAGTGCCCAACAGGGCCATCCTATGTTACATATGCAGTTGGAGCCATAGTTCTTTCGATGCACAGAATATTGGCTTAGTACCAGAAATCTCTGGTTCTTTGGCACTGCTTTTCTTGTGAAGATGAAAGCCCCTTCAGTTCTTTTGGAGCAATGCCCTTGACGCCCTCCATTGTTGATATTATTATTATGGTTAGAATTAAGTAGGATTATTTTCATGGAAAATCCCCAGCCAGCTTTATAATACTAATACAAATCTGGTGGTCAAGAAAAATAATAACATTTTAAAGTTGTCCTGCTGACTAATAATATGACAAACCTTTTACATTTCTGATATTATGTCAACATCAGCTGATTCCATGACGACACCAATATTGTATCTTTGGACTGAGTAAATGTTTCTTACTTCTCCCCACCCTATGTTACCACTGTTATGGTATAAATTCAGCCTTGGAGGAAAATAAAATTGTCACCTTGATCAGAGTCTTATCTTAACAACCTACGTTGTTACCCTGGTACCCAGTTCTATTCCAGGCACCCTCAGACCTCTCACTTACAAATGGCACCCAAGGAGAGGCTCTTTGAAGGTGTCCTAGAGGAGAAAGTCATTCCCTGTAAATAGGCTGGTCTGTCTTCTTTGTTTTTGAAAGCCTTTGCTCCCCCTTGGAGTTTTTGCTCCCACCCACCACCACCTCCCAGAGCTTCTGCTGAGAGATGGCACAAGCATTCTACAGTAATCTTTTGTGACATGACTCAGGGAGTCACTCAGGACACAATGAATATGGTTAAAAATTTTAAAAAAAATCTTAGATTTTGTTAAAATATTGTCCATAGTTCCCCCAGGAAGGAGCAATTGATTCAAAAGATAGTATAGAGTTTGTGATAGTTTAATGAATGAGCTAACACTTTTACTGAAGTCTACAATCTGTAGGGAATAAAATTTATGTGCATTTTGCGTACAAGGTTGCCTCTCCTTGTGTGGATGAGCAACCCCACATATGTGGATTAGAAACCTTATACACTCATGCTACTGCTCCGGTCACTTTGTCAATCTATGCTCCGTGGTAGCACTCCAGAAGTGGTTCACTATGGGGTTTTGGTGCATCACAGGGAACTGTACTCCCTCCAAACCACAATTGGTGAAGAGATCACAGGTAATCTCAAACAAGTCAGTCTTTTCTGTTCTGTGTTACTTTCTGTTTTATCTCCATGTCATGTCTCGTCTTTGTTTCATGTTGACTTGTGTTGTCTGCCTCTGCTGTCTGAAGGGTTTGAGTCCCCACTGGAAAAGGTTTAGAGTCCACTCGGTTGTCACTATTGGTCCTGTAAGGGGCTTATGGTTGTGACAGGGTGACTTGCTAGTTTTCACAAGCCATAGGGCCTAGAGGATGCTCTAGGAGGAAAAAGGAATCTAGGGGACACTCTAGAATCCCATTGGGAGGTGGGATCAGATGGTCTTCCTCTTCCCAGAAGCAGCTAAGGTTAAGCTTCATTTTGGGCCAGGTACTGAAGGTAACAGGCATCTGTGGAATTCACTTATAGAATGATTTTTCTTGGTCCTGTTTTTCTATTTTGTTTTCTTTGGTATTGTTGAGTGTCCTTTTTTGGCTTTTGTTTAATTTTTGGGCTTGGGCTGATGATAGTGTTTGAAATCATGGAACTGTTTGCTGTGTTTCTCAAGAAGTTTTACTTGGTCCTCTTGGTGCTTAACTTGGAAATAATTTGCTTGAGAGAAATTGCTTTCTGCCAGGGAGCCTGCCTTATCTGCTGGCCCTATTGCAAGTGAGGAGTTGATCTTCATCATTAAGTCCCTTCCTTGTTAGTCATCATTAACAAAGACACTGCCTCTGATCCTATCACTGCAGCAGTCAGTTCTTGTCCCATGGTCAAAATGCCCCAGGTTAGGAGTCAGGGTAGTCCCTAAAATAGTTTAAGAAAGATTCTGCACCAGACTGCGCGGAACTTTGTTTTGCCAGACAAAACCATCTTTACTCTAGGATGACATGAGGAGAAAGTGTTGGCACCGGCTCTTCATCTTACACTAATTGGAGGCTGTGGCCAAGGTCATGGTCAATGTTTTTTTTCCCCCCCATGGCCCTCTAACTAAGTGAGATGGCTTAGTGAAGGGCTACTCCTGCAGTACTGGGAGGGCTATACTTCTATTAAAGATCAGTACTCCACTGTTAGTCATATATTTATTGGTTGTGAGAGGCAGGAAACCCAATTCAATGTGACCCTGCCTCAGGAATGGCAGCAGAAAGTGTCCTTAAAACCAATTGCCTCTAACTATAGCTTACTCTCTGATACCTGAGGCTTCAGTCGGATAACAACACCTTGGGCAAACCCCCTTCAATACTCAAATGCTACTTTCTCCTGGTCTTTTTGGGGAAGGTCATCCGGCATGTCTGACATGCTGGAAGAAACTTCCCCTCTAAAGTAGATGAACCATAAAATGATTTTTTCAGCCCCTTGGCATTTACTACTCAGATCCTAACCATCTCCCCATCCTTTTGTTATAATTCTTACTGGAAGCCTAGTGTCCTTCAGAGGCTGGGTCTCTTGAGAGGCCGAGCCACTGAGCTGACTCTAAGGAGCTGAGTGGAGCTGAGTCCAGAAGGACAGCCAGTAACAGACCAGCTGCCCCTCTGCTCTCATTTTTATTTCATTGGCACAAGGCTTCTGCTCAATTATGGGCTGGCCTTTTCGCCCCAAGAAAGTTGGCTCATTTAGCTGTGCGACTGAATGCTATTTGTCACCTGATAAGGTTGTTACACCTGCTCTCATCAGGCCACTCCATAGCATTCTTGCCAGGCCCCTTACAGCTCTTCTTAAGAATTTTATCACCTAAGACACTGTGTACTTTGACTTAAAGTATATCCCATCCTGCTTATATGCATGTCCCAGATTCACATTCTGAAGGTCCTAATTCTAAAACAAGGAGATGGTGATCCCCCCTAAATATTAAATTTTACTCCACGGTCTGAACCAGGATTGGACAGATGGATATAGTTGGGGTCTTAGAATGCTTCAATCAGGTGCTGATATGGGGATGATATTTACTATAAAATTGTTAAAAGTGACAGTGCATTCTTATTGCTTCGCTTTTGGGCACTGATCCAAAGAAGGAGCTCAGGGAGGCACTGAACATGCCGCAAGGTACACATGACTTCATCTTCAGCCTGCACTCCACTGAGAGGACCTGCTTCCTCAAAGATCTGCACTGATTCAAGTCCACTGCAGTCGCTCAAGAAGAATCAGTAACCTACCACCCACTCTAGCACAACTAAAATATGTATTCTTCAACAATGCAGTACCTTTCATAGGATTTGACTTTTTGGATAATGCAATTATGATTGTTGCAGGAACACAAATTTATGATTTATTCAAAACATGATTTATTTTGAAATATTTAAAAATGTCAATCAGAATGTTATTTTTCCTTCTATGTATCAACACATTATTTATTTCTCAGTTATTGATGCTGTACTTTAATGACGTGTGGTTTGCTTATTTCTTATTTGCCATGCATGGGATACCTGTTTATCTCTTTGACTTTTACTTATATATTTTGGACCTTGGACATTTATTCCTTTAACCAGCCTTGTTAAATAACGGGGAGACAATATAGCAACAAAACCTATTCACTTATATCATCATAGGCTAACTCTCGATGATGCTTTGATGAGGGTCAAACTCAAACACAAATCTCCATCTCAGTTCAGGCAATGACATTTTTGTCCTTCAGTCAAATGGGGCCAACATTCTTTTCTGCCTACTGTCCTGATGTGTTTGCTGAAAAACCAAAAAATTGTCACCACTGCGTGCTGAGCTGGACAGTCAATGATGGATAAGAGAGTGATATGTTCATGAATAAGCAGCCTAAGACAGGAGGGCCGACATTAGCTGCTGCCTTATCCCATGATGGGCCCTGGTTACAAGATTCTCTTGGCCATGTGATAAATAACACCCCAACCTAAGACAGACACAGTTTCCAAGGGGTTCATTCCAGGACATACATGGCCATTGGTCACTTTTACATTTGAGTATAAGTAAGGTTATGGTTGACTAGGTTCATGGAAAATCCCCAGGCAGCTGTAGAAGACTAATACAAATTTGGTGTTCAAGAAAAATAATAATATGATAATGTTGTCCTGATGATTAATAATACGACACACCTGTGAACTCTCTGACATCCTTTCAACATCAGTTCTGTGATCAAACAAATCCTGTGTTCTTGCCCTGCGTAAATATTTCTTAGTTTCCTCCCTCCCTCTGTTACCCCTGTTATGGGATAAATTCAGCCTTGGAGAAAAATAAAATTGACACCTTGTTCAGACTCTTGTCTTGGCATCCTTCTTTGCGTCCTTTGTCCCACATTCTCTTCCAGGTACCCTCAGAACACTCACTTACAGAGCATTTGTAATCCCTTCTCAAAAATCTACCAACAACAGATCAGTTTTCAGTAAACTCGTTTGCCAATAGCATTCACTTCTGTATTTGATATGTTCTAGGTGTGTCTCTCAGGAAAGATATATATCCGGTACCTGGCAGCATGCACTACATAGCTTCATTAATCATATCTAGTTTTGGTGATATATATATTCTCCTACACCAATGAGGTTAGGTAGAATTTTAGTATGGATTCTGTGCTACTAGCTCAAGAATGTTGAGTCCACAAATGACAATGCCAAATAATCTTACTCCTGTTCTTAGGAACCTATTGAAGTTGAGGTTTAACTGGACCTCAAGACATTCCTCTCACTGCCATAAGTATTATGTATGGCCTGAAGAAATAATCATGCTAAAACATCCAAAACCCCCAAGACTGACACTGGGAACACAGGTAGGTAGATATGAGAGAACTGATACTTAAGTGGAAAGAGAACCACATTCTATACTCCATGTTGTCCTTTGTTTTATTGATATCTGCTAATTTTTGGATAAAATAAGCATTTTGGAGTTTATAATTTGAAGTAGGTACACAATATTTTCACTGTTATATTCACTATACTACTGGACCCACTTTGTTGCCAAAATCACTGAAAAAAAAATAGAAATGAAAACAGATTTTTGATATGATATTCAGGAATATATGTAAAGTCCCCTCTCATGGAATGTTCAATTAGAAAATGAAATACAATATTCACTCAATTAAAGATCTGTAGGGTACATACAGGTCTTTGGGAAACAGAGAAAACCTAGGAAATTGAAATATATGTCACAGGGATGAACCTGGTAATAAAATTATTATCCAGAAGAATCTCCTCCATTTTATGTTCCTAGATGTTTTCTACCCATGCCATGCCCCTGACAAAGTTTCTCCATTCACACCATGTAACCACTAATGAAGCAAATGAAGTCGCTAACTGTTGAGAGATGGAGTAAATAAAGGTTTCCACTGTGCCACAGGAGATAGAACTAGAAAGGGCACCCTGGAATCGTGTCAGTGTAAGGAAAACTGTTCAGTAGGTAGGCCATGGCATTTCTCACCGACATCACCATTAGACCCTCTTCTGTGATGTCACAACTGCTGTTTTGACTGAAACTGCCTCTCAGAAATCCTTCAGTACCTGTAGGGTTTACTAATTGGCCTCAAATTCAGAGCAAATTGGGGAGTGATAACAAAGACGATGAAGAGATTGGAAATGAAGAGAAGGAGGCTGTCCTTCTGTCTTGGCATAAAAAACAAGAAAGAAACTTGTGGTTTTTGGGAAAGCTTAGTGAGTCCTTGGTAGGTGTTGAGTGGGATCACTGAAGAGATAGCCTTGATCTGAGCCTTTCACATATGAGAATCAGAACTGGGATCCTATCAGAAACATCTGTACTTCCCTGATGTTATGGTTTCCCTAGTCAGTGGGATTATATCATTCATTTTTTTATTCCAAAAGCCAAGTGTTGTGAAGGGCATATATGTTTCCTTGAGAGGTTATGACCTTTACTCTTTTTGTCAAGAAGAAAAGGTCCTAAGGAAGAAGTGAAAAAGAAGTATTGAGTCCCTAGCTCTGAGTAATCTACTCCATGCTTTGGATATCAATAGTACAGTTTGTGCCTGACACTGATATCACAGAGAGAGAAGTACTTGTAGTTGAGACTTCATCATCTCAGTCTCTCCACTAATATTACTCTGAATACCACTTCAGATTTCTGAATCAATATGTGCGATTACTTGGCAGCTTTCTTCTCTTTTATATGTTTCTCTTTTTAGCAAATTTTATTGCTTTTAATAACTGGATGTTTCTATATTTACCTTTAAAATATTATTTTTTTCCAAGTTTCTTGCCCTTCAGATCCCTAATTGTTCCCTTTTCCTACTTCTTTAACCAGTCTTTCTTTCTGTTGACATTCCATTGAACTGGGAGACAAATTAGGGACGACCAAGGGCTTCATTTCCATTGTTGCCCAAAAAGGCCATCCTCAGCAACATATGCATTTGGAGCCATAGGTCAGTCCATGTACTTTCCTTGTATATTGGTCTAGTAACCAAACGCTCTGGTTCACTGGCATAGTTCTTATGTGGTTTAAAGCACCCTCAGCACTTCTAATCCTTTTTGAAAATCTACCAACAAGAGGTCCGTTTTCAGTTCACTGGTTTGCTACCAGCATTCACTTCTGTATTCGACATGCTGTATCTGTGTCTCTCAGTAAATATTTATATCCAGTTCCTGGAAGAATGCACTTCTTACCTTCATCAATTTTATCTAGCTTTGTTGGCTGATGTATACATATATACATTTGGTGGCTCCTACACCTAAGTATTTACGTGGAAAGTTAACATGGATTCTGCCCAACTATGTCAAGAATGTAGAATTCACAAATGACAATTTCAAATAGACTCTCTCCTGTTTTTATGAACCTTTTGAAGTAGATGTTTAACTGGTCCTCGAGACATTTTTCTCCCTGCCCCTCGTCCAGTATCTTATGTTTGGCCTTAAGAAAGAATCATGGTAAATCATCCTACCCTCAAGTCTGGGCATGCAAACACTGGAAACTAGATATAGTGTACAGGAATGACCTGTGAATAAAAATATTGTCTAGAAGAACTTCCTACACACTGGACTTTTCTCTTCTTATGGTTCCTGGAAGACAGTGGGTTTATATCATTCATTTCTTTATTAAAAAAGCCAAGTGTTTGAAAGGCATATTTGTTTTACTGAAAAGTCATGACCTTTATACTTTGTCAAAAAAAAAGGAACTAAGGAAGAAGGGAAAAACAAGTACTGTGTGCTTATCTCTGAGTAAACTCCATGCTTTGGATATCTATTGTGCACTTTGTGTCTGACACTGATATTTGGGAGAGAGAAGTGCTTCTAGTTGAGACTTGATCATCTCAGTCTTTCCACTAGCATTACTCAGACTACCACTTCAGATTTCCTAGACAATATGTGTGATTACTTGGCATCTTTCTCTTCTTTTATGTCATTCATATTTTTAGAAATTTTATTGCTTTTTTTAACTGGATGTTTTCTCTATTTACATTTAAAATATTATTTCCTTTCCCAGTTTCTTCCTTTAAGATCCATACCTGTTCCCTTTTCTTACTTCTATAACCAGTCTTTCTGTCCATTGACATTCCCTTGTACTGTGAGTCAAATTAGGGAGGACCAAGGGCATCATCACCATTATTGCCCAAAAAGGTCATCCTCTGCCACATATCCTTTTGGAGCCATAGATCAGTCCATGTACGTTCTTTGTTTATTGGTCTGGTATGAGAAGGCTCTGGTTTATTGGCATTGTTGTTCTTATAGGGTTGAAAGCACCTTTAGCTCTTCTAATCCTTTTTTTAAAATTTACCAACAAGAGGTCCGTTTTCAGTTCACTGGTTTGCTACTAGCATTCACTTCCATATTAGACATGCTGTATCTGTGTCACTAGGTAAATATGGAAGAATGCACTTATTAGCATTATCAATCTTATCTAGTTTTGGTGGCTGATGTATATAAATAATTTTGGTGGCTTCTACACTTATGTTGTTAAGTGGACTGTTAACATGGACTCTCCCCAACTATGTCAAGAATGTAGAATTCACAAATGACAATGCAAATAGACTCCCTCCTGTTTTTTTTTTTTTTTTTTTTCAGAGCTGGGGACAGAACCCAGGACCTTGCGTTCGCTAGGCAAGCACTCTACCGCTAAGCTAAATCCCCAACCCCTGCTGTTTTTATGAACCTATTGAAGTAGACATTTAAGTGGTCCTCAAGCCATTCTTCAACCCTGCCCATCATCTGGAAGATTACATTAGGCCTTAAGAAAGAATCATGGTAAAACATCCTAAACACTCAAGTCTGGCCATTGTAACACTGTAAGATAGATAGGGTAATACTGGCATCAAATGGGAGTAGAGAACCAAATTCAAAAGTCCATGTTGTCCTTTGCTTTCCTGATGTCTGGTAATTTTTTGATAAAATAAGGATTTGGGAATTCATCATTTGAAATAGGCACACGGTATTTATACTGTTGTACTCACTCAATAGCTGGGCCCCCTTTGTGACCAAAATCATTACAGAAATTTTAATTGGAAAACAGAATTTTTGATTACACATTGAGGAACATTTATATAGTCAAGGAATTTATAGTAAGAGATTGAAATACAATATTCATTCAATTAAAGGTAGTTGAGAAAATACTGGCCTTTGGGAAATAAAGAAAACCCAGAAAATTGAACTCATTGTCACAGGAATGATCCTGGGAATAAAATATTGTCTTGAAGAATCTCCTACACTCCATGTTCCTACATCTTCTCTACCCATGCCAATCCCCTGTCTAACTTTCTCCATTCAGAGCATGTAACCACTAGTGAAACAGAGAGAAGTCTCTACTTTAGAGTGATGTAGTACATACAGGTTTCCACTGTGTTACCGGAGACATACCTCATAAGGGCACTCTCGAACATGGATAATGTAAGGAAAGTTGTTCATCATGTAGACCACCGTAGTACTCAGTGACATCATCATTAGGACCTCCATGAAAACTCTCTTATAACCTGGTGAGCCCTACCTCCTTCTGTTGTCATGACTGCAACTGCCTCTCAGATTTTCCTTCAATACCTCTAAGGTTTACTAATTGGCCACTTATTCAGAGACAATTTGGGAGTGAGAACAAAGAGGATGAAGGATATGAAATGGGGATAAGGAAGCTGGCCTTTTGTCTTGGTATAAAAAACAAGGAAGATATATGTGGTGCTTGGGAAAGCTTAGTGTGTCCTTGTTAGGTGTTGAGGGGTATCTCTGAAGATATGTGGTTTCCACATAAGGGAACCAGGAGCCAGGAGCCTCTCAGAAGCATCTGGACTTCCCTGTTCTTTTGCTTCCTGGAAGTCAGAGAGTTTATATCATTCATTTCTTTATTCCAAAACTCAGGTGTTGTGAAGGGCAAAGTTGTATCCCTGACAGGTCATGGACTTTATACTTTTTGTAAAAAAGACATAGGTGCTAATGAAGATGGCATGGATAAGTATTGTGTTCTCAGCTCAAAGAAACCTCTTCAATGTTCTGGATACCTTATATTGCAGTTTTTGTCTGACACTTTTTTTTATTAAATTGAGTGTTTCTTATTACATTTCGAGTGTTATTCCCTTTCCCGGTTTCTGGGCAAACATAACCCTAATCCCTCCCCTTCCCCTTCTTTATGCATGTTCCCCTCCCCATCCTCCCCCCATTGCCGCATTTCCCCCAACAATCACGTTCACTGTGGGTTCAGTCATAGCAGAACCAAAGTATTCCCCTTCCACTGGTTATCTTACTAGAATATTCATTGCTACCTATGAGGTCAGTCTTTGTATAGTCCTTAGGGGTAGTGGCTTAGTCCCTGGAAACTCTGGTTGCTTGGCATTGTTGTTCAAAAAGGGTCTTGAGCTCCTTCAAGCTATTTGAGTTCTTTCTCTGATTCCTTCAACGGTGGTCCCATTCTCAGTTCAGTGGTTGACAGTTATATCTGGGAGAGAGAAGTGCTCTGGTTCAAACTTCATCATCTCAGTCTTTCCACTAGTATTACTCTGTCTATCATTTTAGATTTCCAAGTCAATAGGTATGATTAGTTGGCAGTTTTCTTTTATATCTTTCATTTTTTATCAAATTTCATTTCTTTTCTTAACTGAATTTTTTATATTTACATTTAAAATGTTATTTCCTTTCCCAGTTTCCTGCCCATAAGATCCCTAACTGGTTCCCCTTCCCTTTTTCTATAACCGTCTTTACTACTCCTTGACATTACCTTGAACTTGAGGTCAAACCAAGATGAACCAAGGACTTCTCCTTCCATTGGTGCTCACCAAGTCCAACCTCTTCCACATATGGAGTTGGAGCCATAGCTGTGTCCATGTACATTCTTTTAATATTGGTCTAGTATCAAAAAGCTCTGATTCATTGGCATTGTTCTTCTTACGGTGTTAAAGTCCCTTCAGCTCTTGTAATCTTTCCTGCACATCTACAAACAAGAAGTCCAGTTCACTAGTTTGCCACTAGCATTCACTTCTGTATTTGGCATAATATAGCTGTTCTTCTCAGGAAATATCTATATCTGTTTCCTGGAAGAATTCACTTCTTAGCTCATCAATCTTGTCTAGTTTTAGTTTCTAATGTATACGTATGTACTTTTGGTGGCTCGTACAGCTATGAGATTAGCTGGAATTTTATCATTGATTCTGCACATCTAGGTCAAGACTGTAGAATCCACAAATGGGAACTCCAAATAGATTCCATCCTGTTCTTTGGAAACTACTGAAATTGAGGCTTCACTGGCCCTCAAGTCATTCCTCTCCCTACCCAGCCTCCTATATCTTATGTTTGGCCTTAATAAGGACTCATGGTAAAATATCCGAGACCCTCAAGTATGGCAATGAAACACAGGAAGGTAGATATTGCAGAAGTGATATCAAATGGGACTAGAGAACCGAATTCTATAGTCCATGTAGCACTTCTCTTTATTGAAGTCTGGTAATTTTTGGATAAAATAAGGATATGAGAGTGTGTCATCTGAAGCATGTACACAGTATTTACACTGATATACTTACTCTATAGTTGGGCCCCCTTTGTTGCCAAAATCATTGCAGAAAATGAAATTGGAAAACAAATTTTTTGAGTACACATTCAGGAATATTATAAAGTCCCCAATCATGGAATGTACAATAAGAAAATATAACATAATATTCATTCTATTAAAGGACTATAGGGAAAATCCTAGAGTTTGGCAAACAGAGATATCTGAGAAAATTGAACAAAAGACCATAGGAATCGACCTGGGAATAAAATTATTATCCAGAAGAATCTCATCCACTCTAGGTTCCTAAATCTTATCTACTCATGCCAAGCCCCTGACTATCTTTCTCCATTCAGATCATGTAAACAATAATGAAGCCAAGAGAATTCCCTAACTTTAGAGCGATATAGTATGTAAAGTTTTCCACTGATTCACAGGAGACACTCCTGTAAAGTGCACCCTTGAATCTAGTCAATGTTAGTAAAGCAGTTCAGCAGGAAGTCCATGGCAATTCTCAGTGATATCATCATTAGGCCCTCCTTAAAAAAAAATCCTGTATTCTGCAGAGCCCTAGCTTCTTCTATGATGTCACAAGTGTTGTTGTGACAGCAATTTAATCTCAGATTTTTCATCAGTACCTCTAGTGTTAACTAATTGGCCTCTAATTCAGAGTAAACAGATATTTGAGGGGGGAGAACAAAGAGCATGAATTGATCAGAGATGAGGAGAAGGAAGGTGGCCTTCTGTCTTGCTAATAAAAAAGGAAGAAATGTGTAGTCTATGGGAAAGCTCTGCGTCCTGGGTAGGGATTGAGTGGGTTGGCTGAAGAGATAGCCTTGTCCTGAGCCTTCCACATATGGGACTATGGAGCAGGGAGCCTCTGAGAATCATCTGGACTTCCCTGCTTGTTATGGTTCCTGGATATCAGAGAGTTTATATCATTAATTTCTTTATCCCTAAAGCCAAGTGTTAGGAAAGGAATGATTGTTTACCTGAGAGCTCATTGCTCTTATTCTGTTTTTCACAGAAGAAAAAGGTCCTAAGTAAGAAAGGAAAGACAAGGGGCTGGGGATTTAGCTCAGTGGTAGAGCGCTTACCTAGGAAGCGCAAGGCCCTGGGTTCGATCCCCAGCTCCGAAAAAAAGAACCAAAAAAAAAAAAAAAAAGAAAGGAAAGACAAGTATTATGTCCTCAGCTCAGATTAACCTCCTCCATAATTTGAATTCCTTTATTGCAGTTTGTGTCTGACACTGACATAAGGGAGAAGGGAAGGACAGTTATTGTGTCTTTGCTCACAGAAAATTTCACCATGTTTTGGAAATCTATAGTGCAGTTTGTGTTTGACACTGATATCTGGGAAAGAGAAGTGCTTCTAGTTGAGTCTTCATCATCTCAGTATTTTCACTAGTATTACTCTGACTCTCCTTCCATGTCAGTGACTTTTTAGATTTCTCAGTCAATAGGTATGATTAGCTGGTCATGCTCTTTCATATAATTTCTTTCTTTTTTTATTTTTCACCAAATTATATTCCTTATTATTAATTGGATATTTCTATATTCTTATTTCAAATGTTATTTCTTTTCCCAATTTCCTGCCCATAAGATCCCTATCCTGTCTTGTCCCCTTGTTCTACTGCTCCCCTTACTGCCCCTTTACATTCCATTGAACTGGGAGTCAAATCCAGGGAGAACAAATGGTTTCTCCTTCCACTGATACTCAACAACGACATACTCTGTCTCATATGCTGTTCGAGCCATAATTCTGTCCATGAACCATTTTTGAGTATTGGTTTACTACCAGAAAGCACTGGTTCATTGACATTGTTGTTTTTATGCGTTTGAAAGCCCCTTCATCTCTTGTAATCCTTTCTCAAAATCTACCAACAAGAGGTCCATTTACTTGTTTGCCATTAGCACTCGCTTCTGTATTTGACATGATCTATCTGTGTCTCTAAGGAAAGATCTGTATCTATTTATTGGGAGAATGCACTTCTTAGCTTCATCATTATTATTTAGTTTTGGTGGCATATATATATATATATATATATATATATATATATATATATATATATATATATATATATATGCTTGATGGCTGCTACAGTTATGACGTAAGGTGGAATTTTAACATGGATTCTGTGCAACCAGGTCAAGAATATAAAATCCACAAAGGACAATGCCAAATAGACTTCCTCCTGTTCTCATGAACTTATTGAAGTTGAGGTTTCACTGGTCCTCAAGCCATTCTTTTCCCTGCCCATCCTCCTGCATCTCATGTTTGGCCTTAAGAAAGAATCACGATAAAGCTTCCAAAACCCTCACATCTGGCACTGGAACACTGGAAGGTAGATACTGTAGTGTTGATATCAAAAGGGACTAGAGAAACGAATTCTATACACCATGTGGTTCTTTGCTTTTCTGATGTCTGAAAATTTTTGAATAAAATAAGGATTTGGGAGTTTTTCATTTGAAGAAGGTACACAATATTTACACTGTTATACTCACTGTATAGATGGGCCCCTTTGTTGCCAAAATCATGGCAGAAAATGGAATTGGAAAGCAGAATTTTTGAGTACACATTCAAAAATATTCATAAAGTCCCCTAACAAGGACAGTACAATGAGAAAGTGAAACACAATATTTATTCAATTAAGGTCTGTAGGGAAAAAACTGGACTTTGGGAAACAGAGAAGAAAAATGAACTGTATGTCACAGGAATGAATCTGGGAAAAAATAATATCTAGAAGAAACTCCTCCTGTCTATATGCCTAAATCAGTTTTACCCATGCCAAGCCCCTGACTAACTTTCTCCATTTATAGGATGTAACCACTAATGAAGCAAAAAGAAGTCACTAGCTTTAGAGAGATGGAGTACATAAAGGTTTCCACTGTATCACAGGAGACACTCCTGGAAAGGCCACCTTTGAATCTCGTCATTGGGAGGAATGTTTAGCAGGTATGCCATGGCAGTTCTCAATGACATCATCATTCGGCCCCACCTGAAAAATCTCTTGTATCCTGGAAAGTCCTTGCTTCTGCCATGATATCACAAGTGTTGTGCTGAAAGCAACTGCCTCTTAGATATTTTTTCAGTACCTTTAGTGTTTACTATTTGTCCTCTAATTCAGAGTAAACAGTCATTTGGGAGTGAGAACAAGAAGGACGAAGAGATCAGAGATGGAGAGAAGGAAGCTGGGCATTGTCTTGTTATAAAAAATGCTAGAAATATGTCGTCTATGGGAAAGCTCAGTGTTTCATGGGTAGGTGTTCAATGAGTTCACTGAAGAGTTATCCTTGATCTGAGCCTTCCACATATGAGAATCAGGAGATTAGAGCTTCTCATATGGTCTTCCCTACTTTTTATGATTCCCGGAAATCAGAGAGTTTTTAACATTATTTTATTTATTCCAAAGCCAGGTGTTGGGAAGGGCAGAATTGTTTTCCTGAGAGCTTATCATTTTTTTTTTCATTTTGCCCAGAAGAAAAATGTCCTAATGGAGAGGGGAAAGTCAAATATTGTGTCCTTAGCTCACTGTATACTCCTCCATGCTTTGCATTCCTATAGTGCAGTTTGTGTCTGACACTGATGTCTGGGAGAGAGAAGAGCTTCTATTTGAGACTTCACCATCTCAGTCTTTCCACTAGTATTACTCTCCTGAGAGTGACCCTTTAGATTTCTGAGTGAATAGATGTGATTAGCTGGCAATTCTCTTTTCTTTTAATTTGTTTTTATTATTTTTTAAATTTTATAGCAAATTTTATTGCTTTTTTGAATGGGATATTTCTATATTTACATTTCAAATATTGTTTCCAATCCCAGTTTCCTGTAGGTTAGGTCCCTAACCGGTCCCCCACCCATTATACTATACTTCCTCTTACTGCCCCTTGACATTCCCTTGAAATGGCTATCAAACCTAGGGAGGATCAAGGGCTTCTGCATCCATTGGTGCCCAAAAAGCCATCCTCTGCTACCTGTGTATTTTCAACCATAGGTCTCTCAATGTACAATCTTTTAATGTGGGTTTATAATTGGAATGCTCAGGTTTATTGCCATTGTTGTTGTAAAAAGGGTTGTAAAGGGTTGTAAAAAACCCTTTAGCTCTTGTAATCCTTTCTCAAAATCTACCAACAATAGGTCCGTTTTCAGGTCACTGGTTTACCACTAACATTCACTTCTGTATATACCATGCTCTAGCTGGGTTTGTCAGGAAATATATATATATATATATATATATATATATATATATATATATATATATATATATGCCCGGTTCCTGGCAGCATGCACTTCTTAGCTTCAACAATCTTTTCTAGTTTTGGTGGCATATATGTTTATCAATCTATATCTATATCTGTATCTGTATCTGTATCAGTATCTGTATCTTTATCTATCTATCTATCTCTATCTCTATCTCGATCTCTATCTCTATATCTAATCTATCTACAGCTTCTTCAGCTATGATGTTAGACATAGATTCTGCATAAGGAGGTCAAAAATGTAGAAGTCACAAATGCCAAATAGACTTCCTCCTGTTCTTATGAACCTATTGAAGTTGAGGTTTCCCTGGACCTCATGCCATTCCTCTCCCTGCCCATCCTCCTGAATTTTGTTTTCCTTGAAGAAAGAATCATGGTAAAACATCCAAAACCTGCAAGTCTTGCAGTGGGAAAACAGGAAGTTAGATACTACAGAACTGTAACTTAATGGGACTTCAGAACTGCATTCTATACTCCATGTTGTTCTTTGCTATAGTGATGTCTGGTAATTTTTGGATAAAATAAGGAGTTTTGAGTTTATCATTTGAAGTAGGTATACAATATATACACTGTTATATTCACTCTATGGGTTGGTCCCCTTTGTTTACAAAACCATTGCAAAAAATTGAATTCGTTAACAGAATTTTTGAGTATACTTTCAGGAATATACATAAAGTCCCCTATCAAGGAATGTACAATAAGAAAGTGTAATACAGTGTTGGGGAATTAGGTCAGTGGTAGACCACTTGCCTAGCAAGCTCAAGGCCCTGGTTTCAATCCCCAGCTCCAAAAAAAAAAAAAAAAAGAAAAAAAGAAAAAGAAAAGAAAATGTAATACAATATTCACCCAATTAAATGTCTGTATGGAAAATACTGGCCATTGGGAAACAGAGAAAACCTAAAAAATTGAACTTTATGTAACAGGAATGGACCTGGGAATAAAATTATTATCCAGATGAATCTCCTCCACTCCATGTTCGTAGATCTTTTCTACCAATTGCAATCCCCTGACTAACTTTCTCAATTCAGAGCAGGCAACCACTAATGAAGCACAAAGAGGTCTCTAATTTTAGAGAGATGTAGTAAGGAAAGGTTTCCACAGTGTCACAGGAGACTATCCTGGAAAGAGCACCGCCAAATCTGGTCAATATAAAGATAGCTTTTTAGCAGGTAATTCATGGCAGTTCTCAGTGACATTATCATTTGTCCTTCCCTGAAAAAATCTCTTGTATCCTGGAGAGCCCTAGTTTATTCTGTGATGTCACAAGTGTTGTCCTGTATGTATCTCCCTCTCTGATATTCCTTCAGTACCTTTAGGGTTTACTAATTTTCCTATAATTCAGAGTAAACAGTTTTTGGGAAGGGGAACAAAGACTATGAAGAGATCAGAGATGGGGAAAAGGAAGCTGGCCTTCTGTCTTGGTATATAAAAAAGGAAGCAATACCTGGTCCATGGGAAATATACATGAGTCCTGGGTAGGAGCTGTGTGGGTTACCTGAAGAGATCGCCTGGATCTGAGCCTTCCACATATGCAAACCTGGAGCTGGGATTCTCTCAGAATTATCTGGACTTCCCTGCTTGGTTCCTGGAATCAGAGAGTTTATATCACTAATTTCTTTATCCCAAAATCCAAATGTTGGGAAGGGTGCTGTTTTCCTGAGATCTCATCAATTTTATTCTTTTTTCCCAGTAGAAAAGCATCCTAAGGAAGAAGGGAAAGGTCATTATTCTATCCTCAGCTCAGTGTAAACTCCTCCAAGCTTTGGATTCCTACAGTGTGCATTTTGTGTCCGACACTCATATATGGGAGAGAAAAGTGCTTCTAGTTGAGAATTCATGATCTCAGTCTTTCAACAAGTATTACTCTGTCTACCATACATTGACAGTGACTCTTTATATTTCTGAGTCAATAGGGGTGATTAGCAGCCAGTTTTCTTTTCTTTAATTTCTTTCATTTTGAATATTTTTTTTGCTTTTAATTCCATACTTCTGTATTACCTTTTCCAGTTTCCTGTCCATAAGATCTCTAAGTAGTCCCCATCCAATTCCTCTAAAACCACCCTTACTGCCCCTTGACATTCCCATAAACTGGGAGCTAAACCTAGTGATGAAACCAAAGGGCTTCTCCTTCCTTTGGTGCCCAAAAAGGCCATCCTCTGCTACATATTCAGTTTGAACCTTAGGTCTGTCCATATACATTCTTTGAATATTGGTTTAGTACCTGAAATATCTGGTTCCTTGGCATTGTTCTTCTTATGGTTTTAATGCCCCTTCAGCTCTTGTAATCGTTTCTCAAAATCTACTAGCAAGAGGTCCGTTCTCAGTTCACTGGTTTGCCACTAGCTTTCATTTCTCTATTGGACCAGCTTTCGTTGTGTCTCTCAGGAAAGATCTATATCCTGCTCCCGGAGGCATGCAATTCTTAGCTTCAACAGTATATATATATATACTATATATATATATATATATATATATATATATATATATATATATATATATATATATATATATATATATATATGGCTCATACAAGCCATGAGATTAGGTGGAATTTTAACATGGATACTTTGGAACTACCTCAATTATTTAGAATTTACAAATAAAAATACCAAATTGACTTCCTTCTGTTCTTATGAAACTAGTAATGTTGAGGTTTTCCTTGACCTCAAGCCATTGCTCTCCCTGCCCAATCTCCTGACTCTTATGTTTTATCTGAAAAAAAAAAAAAACATGTAAAACATCCAAAACCCTCAAGCTTGACCCTGGGAACACAGGAAGGTATATATTAGCTATCTGACATCTAAAGGTATTACAGAATCTCTTTCTCTTGTCCATGTTGTACTTTGCTTTACTGATATCTGATAATTTTTGGATAAAAAAAAAGGATTTGGTAGTTTATCGTTTGAAGTAATTACATAGTATTTACCCTGTTATATTCACTCTTTGCCTTGGCCTCCATTGTTCTCAAATTCATTACAAAAATATTGAATTGGAAAACAGTATTTTTGAGTACACATTCAGGACATATATATATATATATATATATATATATATATATATATATAGTGCCCTTTCAAGGAATGTACAGTAAGAAAATGAAATACAATGTTCACTCAATAATAGGGCTGTAGGGAAAATCCTGGCCTTTGGGAAACAAATAAAAGCTAGGAAATTGAACTGAAGGTCACAGGAATGGACTTTGGATTAGAATTATTTTTCAGAATAATCTCCTCCCTTCCATGATCCTAGATATGTTCTACCCATGACAAGCCCCTGACTAAGTTTCTCCATTCAAAGCATGTAAACACTAGTGAAGCTAAGAGAAGTCTCTAGTTTTAGAGAGATGAATACATAAAGGTTTCCTCTGTTTCGCTGGAAACCCTCATTGAAGGGGCACTCTCAAATCTGGCCATTATAGTTCAGCAGGCAGGCTAAGGCAGTTCTCATTGACATCACCATTTGGCCCTCCCTGAAAAATCTCTTGTACCCTGGTGTGCACTAGCTTCTTCTGTGATGTCACAAGTGTTGTCATCACAGCACGGCCTAAGGGTTATTCCTTCTGTAAATCTAGGTTTACTAATTAGACTCTCATTCAATGTAAACAGTCATTTAGGAGGGAGAACAAAAAGGCTGAAGAAACCAGAGATGGGGAAAAGGCAGATGGCCTTCTGTTTTCATTAAAAAATAAAAATAAAAAAAGAAGAAGAAATATGCCATCACTGGGAACGTTCAGAGAGTCCGGGGTAGGGGCTAAGTGTGTTCGCTGAAGAGAAGCCTTGGTCTTAGTCTTCCACGTTTCAGAATCAGGAGCTGGGAGCCTCTGAGAAGAATCTGGACTTCCCTGTTGTTATGATACCTGGAAGTCAGAGAGTTTATAACATTCATTTATTTATTCCAAAAGCCAGGTGTTGGGAATCATACAGTTGTTTTCCTGAGAGCTCATGCCTTTATTCTTTTTGCCCAAAAGAAAAAGGTCCTAAGAAAGGAGGTAAAGACAAGTATTCTGTCCTCAGCTCAGAGGAATCTCCCTCATGCTTTCCATTCCTATAATGCAGTTTGTGTCTGACACTGATATCGTGCTTCTAGTTGACACTTCATGATATCAGCCTTTCCACTAGTATTACTCTGACTCCCATTCTCTGAAGGTGACCCTTTAGATTTCTGAGACCATTGTTGACATTAGCCTGCAGTATTCCTATCTTTTATTTCTTTCATTTTTCTTTATTTTTTCTAAATTCTATTGCTTTTTTAAATGAATATTTCTATATTTACATTTCATATTTTTTCTTTCCCAGTTTCCTGCCTGTAAGACCCGTTACCTGTCCCCCTACCCTTCTTGTATAACCTCCCTTACAGCACCTTGACATTCCCTTGAAAGGGGAGTCAAACCTAGTTTGGACAAAGGGCTTCTACTTCCATTGGTGCCCAACATGGCCATCCTCTGCTACATATGCATTTGGAGTCACTGGTCTATCCATGTACAGTCTTAAAATATTTGTTTAGTACCAGAAAGCTCTGGTTTGTTGAAACAGTTCTTATTGAGTTGAAAGCCCCTTCATCTTTGGTTATCCTTTCACAAAATCTACCAATGTGTCGTCAGTTTACAGTTCACTGGTTTGCAACTAGGATTCACTTCTGTATTTGACATGGTCTAGCAGTGTCTCTCTGGAAAATTCTATATCCGGTTCCCGGAAGCGTGTGATTCCTAGTTTCATTAATCTTACCTAGTTTTGGTGTCTGATTTTATATATATATATATATATATATATATATATATATATATATATATATATATATATATATATATATATGTATGTTGGCTCAAAGAGGTATGATGTTAGGTGGAACTTTAACATGGATTCTGGGAAACTAGGTCAAGATTGTAGAATCCACAAATGACAATACCAAATAGACTCTCTCCTGTTCTTATGAATCTATTGAGTTGAGTTATTTTTTTTTTTTTGTTTTTGTTTTTTTTTTTTTGGAGCTGGGGACCGAACCCCGAGCCTTGCGCTTCCTAGGTAAGCGCTCTACCACTGAACTAAATCCCCAGCCGCTGAAGTTGAGTTTTTTTTTTCTTTTTTTTTTTAATTTATTTAATACTTAATAATAATTCTTTGGTTTCCGGGCAAACATCCCGGAAACCTCTCCAGGTAAATTAAGAGACTTAGAAAAGAAATAGCATTTTAATAGAAGTGCACATGTCAAACAAGATACAATAAAATCCCGAAATTCTACTAAGATGGTTACTATGCATTCCTATGTCCTAAGGTTTCATCAACATGGTATATAAAGAGAAGGTATATATCAGAAAAACAAATTCATGTTTTTTTTTTATTTTTAACATTTTTTTAATTTTTTTTAAATTTATTTAATACGTAATAATAATTCTTTGGTTTCCGGGTAAACATCCCCCTCCCCCCTCCCCTTCCTTATGGGTGTTCTCCTCCCAACCCTCCCCCCATTGCCAAACTCCCCCCAACAGTCTAATTCACTGGGGGTTCAGTCTTAGCAGGACCCAGGGCTTCCCCTTCCACTGGTGCTCTTACTAGGATATTCATTGCTACCTATGGGTCAGAGTCCAGGGTCAGTCCATGTATAGTCTTTGGGTAGTGGCTTAGTCCCTGGAAGCTCTGGTTGCTTTGCATTTTTGTACATATAGGGTCACAAGCCCCTTCAAGCTCTTCCAGGTGTTTCTCTGATTCCTACAATGGGGGTCCTATTCTCAGTTCAGTGGTTTGCTGCTGGCATTCGCCCCTGTATTTGCTGTATTCTGGCTGTGTCTCTCAGGAGCGATCTACATCCGGCTCCTGTCGGCCTGCACTTCTTTGCTTCATCCATCTTGTCTAATTGGGTGGCTGTATATGTATGGGCCACATGTGGGGCAGGCTCCGAATGGGTGTTCCTTCAGTCTCTGTTTTAATCTTTGCCTCTCCCTTCCCTGCCAAGGGTATTCTTGTTCCCCTTTTAGAGAAGGAGTGAAGCATTCACATTTTGAACATCCGTCTTGAGTTTCATTTGTTCTAGGCATCTAGGGTAATTCAAGCATTTGGGCTAATAGCCACTTATCAGTGAGTGCATACCATGTATGTCTTCCTGTGATTGGGTTAGCTCACTCAGGATGATATTTTCCAGTTCCAACCATTTGCCTACGAATTTCATAAAGCCGTTTTTGTGATAGCTGAGTAATATTCCATTGTGTAGATGTACCACATTTTCTTTATCCATTCCTCTGCTGAAGGGCAATTGGGTTCTTTCCATTTTCTGGCTATTATAAATAAGGCTCTGATGAACATAGTGGAGCATGTGTCTTTTTTATATGTTGGGGCATCTTTTAGGTATATGCCCAAGAGAGGTATAGCTGGATCCTCAGGTAGTTCAATATCCAATGTTCTGAGGAACCTCCAGACTGATTTCCAGAATGGTTGTACCAGTCTGCAATCCCACCAACAATGGAGGAGTGTTCCTCTTTCTCTGCATCCTCGCCAGCATCTGCTGTCACCTGAGTTTTTGATCTTAGCCATTCTCACTGGTGTGAGGTGAAATCTCAGGGTTGTTTTGATATGCATTTCCCTTATGACTAAAGATGTTGAACATTTCTTTAGGTGTTTCTCAGCCATTCAGCATTCCTCAGCTGTGAATTCTTTGTTTAGCTCTGAACCCCATTTTTTTTTTCGGTTCTTTTTTTCGGAGCTGGGGACCCAACCCAGGGCGTTGCGCATCCTAGGTAAGCGCTCTACCACTGAGCTAAATCCCCAGCCCCTGAACCCCATTTTTTAATAGGGTTATTTGTTTCCCTGCCGTCTAACTTCTTGAGTTCTTTGTATATTTTGGATATAAGGCCTCTATCTGTTGTAGGATTGGTAAAGATCTTTTCCCAATCTGTTGGTTGCCGTTTTGTCCTAACCACCGTGTCCTTTGCCTTACAGAAGCTTTGCAGTTTTATGAGATCCCATTTGTCGATTCTTGATCTTAGAGCATAAGCCATTGGTGTTTTGTTCAGGAAATTTTTTCCAGTCCCATGTGTTCCAGATGCTTCCCTAGTTTTTCTTCTATTAGTTTGAGTGTGTCTGGTTTGATGTGGAGGTCCTTGATCCACTTGGACTTAAGCTTTGTACAGGGTGATAAGCATGGATCGATCTGCATTCTTCTACATATTGCCCTCTAGTTGAACCAGCACCATTTGCTGAAAATGCTATCTTTATTCCATTGGATGGTTTTGGCTCCTTTGTCAAAAATCAAGTGACCATAGGTGTGTGGGTTCATTTCTGGGTCGTCAATTCTATTCCATTGGTCTATCGGTCTGTCTCTGTACCAATACCATGCAGTTTTTATCACTATTGTTCTGTAATACTGCTTGAGTTCAGGGATAGTGATTCCCCCTGAAGTCCTTTTATTGTTGAGGATAGCTTTAGCTATCCTGGGTTTTTTGTTATTCCAGATGAATTTGCAAATTGTTCTGTCTAACTCTTTAAAGAATTGGATTGGTATTTTGATGGGGATTGCATTGAATCTGTAGATTGCTTTTGGTAAAATGGCAATTTTTACTATATTAATCCTGCCAATCCATGAGCATGGGAGATCTTTCCATCTTCTGAGGTCTTCTTCAATTTCTTTCCTCAGTATTTTGAAGTTCTTATTGTACAGATCTTTTACTTGCTTGGTTAAAGTCACACCGAGGTACTTTATATTATTTGGGTCTATTATGAAGGGTGTCGTTTCTCTAATTTCTTTCTCGGCTTGTTTCTCTTTTGTATAGAGGAAGGCAACTGATTTATTTGAGTTAATTTTATACCCAGCCACTTTGCTGAAGTTGTTTACCAGCTTTAGTAGTCCTCTTGTGGAACTTTTGGAATCACTTAAATATACTATCATGGCATCTGCAAATAGTGATATTTTGACCTCTTCTTTTCCGATCTGTATCCCCTTGATCTCCTTTTGTTGTCTGATTGCTCTGGCTAGAACTTCAAGAACTATATTTAATAAGTAGGGAGAGAGTGGGCAGCCTTATCTAGTCCCTGATTTTAGTGGGATTACTTCAAGTTTCTCTCCATTTAGTTTAATGTTAGCAACTAGTTTGCTGTATAAGGCTTTTACTATGTTTAGGTTTGGCCCTTGAATTCCTATTCTTTCCAGGACTTTTATCGTGAAAGGGTGTTGAATTTTGTCAAATGCTTTCTCAGCATCTAAGGAAATGATCATGTGGTTCTGTTCTTTCAGTTTGTTGATATAATGGATCACGTTGATGGTTTTCCTTATATTAAACCATCCCTGCATGCCTGGGATGAAGCCTACTTGATCATGGTGGATGATTGTTTTGATGTGCTCTTGGATTCGGTTTGCCAGAATTTTATTGAGTATTTTTGTGTCGATATTCATAAGGGAAATTGGTCTGAAGTTCTCTTTCTTTGTTGTGTCTTTGTGTGGTTTAGGTATAAGAGTAATTGTGGCTTCGTAGAAGGAATTCGGTAGGGCTCCATCTGTTTCAATTTTGTGGAATAGTTTGGATAATATTGGTATGAGGTCTTCTATGAAGGTTTGATAGAATTCTGCACTAAACCCGTCTGGACCTGGGCCCTTTTTGGTTGGGAGACCTTTAATGACTGCTTCTATTTCCTTAGGAGTTATGGGGTTGTTTAACTGGTTTATCTGTTCCTGATTTAACTTCGATACCTGGTATCTGTCTAGGAAATTGTCCATTTCCTGAAGATTTTCAAGTTTTGGCGAATATAGGTTTTTATAGTAAGATCTGATGATTTTTTGAGTTTCCTCTGAATCTGTTGTTATGTCTCCCTTTTCATTTCTGATGTTGTTAATTTGGACGCACTCTCTGTGTCCTCTCGTTAGTCTGGCTAAGTGTTTATCTATCTTGTTGATTTTCTCAAAGAACCAACTTTTGGTTCTGTTGATTCTTTCTATGGTCCTTTTTGTTTCTACTTGGTTGATTTCAGCTCTGAGTTTGATTATTTCCTGCCTTCTACTCCTCCTGGGTGTTTTTGCTTCTTTTTGTTCTAGAGCTTTTCGGTGTGCTGTCAAGCTGCTGACATATGCTCTTTCCTGTTTCTTTCTGCAGGCACTCAGCGCTATGAGTTTTCCTCTTAGCACAGCTTTCATTGTGTCCCATAAGTTTGGGTATGTTGTATCTTCATTTTCATTAAATTCTAAAAAGTGGTTAATTTCTTTCTTCATTTCTTCCTTGACCAGGTTATCATTGAGTAGAGCATTGTTCAATTTCCACGTATATGTGGGCATTCTTCCCTTATTGTTATTGAAGACCAGTTTTAGGCCGTGGTGGTCCGATAGCACGCATGGGATTATTTCTATCTTTCTGTACCTGTTGAGGCCCGTTTTTTGACCAATTATATGGTCAATTTTGGAGAAAGTACCATGAGGAGCTGAGAAGAAGGTATATCCTTTTGCTTTAGGATAGAATGTTCTATAAATATCCGTTAAGTCCATTTGGCTCATGACTTCTCTTAGTCTGTCGACATCACTGTTTAATTTCTGTTTCCATGATCTGTCCATTGATGAGAGTGGGGTGTTGAAATCTCCCACTATTATTGTGTGAGGTGCAATGTGTGTTTTGAGCTTTAGTAAGGTTTCTTTTATGTATGAAGGTGCCCTTGTGTTTGGGGCATAGATATTTAGGATTGAGAGTTCATCTTGGTGGATTTTTCCTTTGATGAATATGAAGTGTCCTTCCTTATCTTTTTTGATGACTTTTAGTTGGAAATTGATTTTATTTGATATTAGAATGGCTACTCCAGCTTGCTTCTTCTGACCATTTGCTTGGAAAGTTGTTTTCCAGCCTTTCACTCTGAGGTAGTGTCTGTCTTTGTCTCTGAGGTGTGTTTCCTGTAGGCAGCAGAATGCAGGGTCCTCGTTGCGTATCCAGTTTGTTAATCTATGTCTTTTGATTGGGGAGTTGAGGCCATTGATATTGAGAGATATTAAGGAATAGTGATTATTGTTTCCCTTTCTATTCATATTTGGATGTGAGGTTATGTTTGTGTGCTTTCATTCTCTTTGTTTTGCCAAGACGATTAGTTTCTTGCTTCTTCTTGGGTATAGCTTGCCTCCTTATGTTGGGCTTTACCATTTATTATCCTTTGTAGTGCTGGATTTGTAGAAAGATATTGTGTAAATTTGGTTTTGTCATGGAATATCTTGGTTTCTCCATCAATGTTAATTGAGAGTTTTGCTGGATACAGTAACCTGGGCTGGCATTTGTGTTCTCTTAGGGTCTGTATGACATCAGTCCAGGATCTTCAGGCCTTCATAGTTTCTGGCGAGAAGTCTGGTGTGATTCTTATAGGTCTGCCTTTATATGTTACTTGACCTTTTCCCTTACTGCTTTTAATATTCTTTCTTTATTTTGTGCGTTTGGTGTTTTGACAATTATGTGACGGGAGGTGTTCCTTTTCTGGTCCAATCTATTTGGAGTTCTGTAGGCTTCTTGTATGTCTATGGGTATCTCTATTTTTAGGTTAGGGAAGTTTTCTTCTATGATTTTGTTGAAGATATTTACTGGTCCTTTGAGCTGGGAGTCTTCACTCTCTTCTATACCTATTATCCTTAGGTTTGATCTTCTCATTGAGTCCTGGATTTCCTGTATGTTTTGGACCAGTAGCTTTTTCCGCTTTACATTATCTTTGACAGTTGAGTCAATGATTTCTATGGAATCTTCTGCTCCTGAGATTCTCTCTTCCATCTCTTGTATTCTGTTTGTGAAGCTTGTAACTACAGCTCCTTGTCTCTTCTTTTGGTTTTCTATATCCAGGGTTGTTTCCATGTGTTCTTTCTTAATTGCTTCTATTTCCATTTTTAATTCCTTCAACTGTTTGATTGTGTTTCCCTGGAATTCTTTCAGGGATTTTTGTGTCTCCTCTCTATGTGCTTCTACTTGTTTATTTATGTTTTCCTGGAATTCTTTCAGGGATTTTTGCGATTCTTTCAGGCATTTTTGCGATTCCTCTCTGTAGGCTTCTACTTGTTCTCTAAGGGAGTTCTTCACGTCTTTCTTGAAGTCCTCCAGCATCATGATCAAAAATGATTTTGAAACTAGATCTTGCTTTTCAGGTGTGTTTGGATATTCCATGTTTGTTTCGATGGGAGAATTGGGCTCCGATGGTGCCATGTAGTTTTGGTTTCTGTTGCTTGGGTTCCTGCGCTTGCCTCTCGCCATCAGATTATCTCTAGTGTTACTTCGTTCTGCTATTTCTGACAGTGGCTAGACTGTCCTATAAGCCTGTGTGTCAGGAGTGCTGTAGACCTGTTTTCCTCTCTTTCAGTCAGTTATGGGGAAAGAGTGTTCTGCTTCCTGGCTTGTAGTTTTTCCTCTCTACAGGTCTTCAGCTGTTCCTGTGGGCCTGTGTCTTGAGTTCACCAGGCAGCTTTCTTGCAGCAGAAAACTTGGTCTTACCTGTGGTCCCGAGGCTCAGGTTCGCTTGTGGGGTGCGGCTCACGGGCTCTCTGCAGCGGCAGCAACCAGGAAGACTTGTGCCGCCGTTTCCGGGAGCTTCAGTGCACCAGGGTTCCAGATGGTCTTTGGCTTTTTCCTCTGACTTCCGAGATGTGTGTGCAGAGAGCAGTCTCTTCTGGTTTCCCAGGCTTGTCTGCCTCTCTGAAGGTTTAGCTCTCCCTCCCACGGGATTTGGGTGCAGAGAACTGTTTATCCAATCTGTTTCCTTCAGGTTCTGGTGGTGTCTCACGCAGGGGTCCTACCGCTCCTGGGCCCTCCCCCACGGGAGCCCAGAGGCCTTATCCTGTTTCCTCTTGGGCCAGGGATGTGGGCAGGGGTGATCAGTGTTGGTGGTCTCTTCCGCTCTGCAGCCTCAGGAGTGCCCACCTGACCAGGCGGTTGGGTCCTGTCTTTTTTCTTGAAGTTGAGTTTTAACTAGACCTCAAGCCATTCCTCTCCCTGCCCATTCTCATGAATGTTATGTTTGGCCTGAAGAAAGGATCAAGGAAATATATCCAAAACCCTCAAGTGTGTCTCTGGGAACTCAGGAATTTAGATATTACATTACTGATATCTAATGGGACTCCAGAACCACAGTCTATAGTCCATGCTGTCCTTTGTTTTACTGATATCTGGAATTTTTGGAAAATATAAGAATTTGGGAGTTTATCATTTGAAGTAGGTACACAATATTTAAACTGCTGTATCCATTATAGCTGGGCCCCCTTTGTTGCCAAAATCATTGCATAAAACTGAATTGGAAAATAACATTTTTAGTACACATACAGGAATATTTAAAAATCCCCTATCATAGAATGTACAATAAGAAAATGTAATACAATATTCAGTGAATTAAAGTTGTGTGGTGCAAATACTGGCATTTGGGAAATAGAGAAAACCTAGGAAATAGCACGGTATGTCACAGGAATGGAACTGGGAATAAAATTATTATCCTTAAGAATATCCTCCACTTTATGTACCTAGATCATTTCTACCTCTGCCAAGCCTCTGAATAACTTCTTCCATTCAGAGCATGTAGCCAATAATGAACAAAGAGAAGTCTCTAGCTTTAGAGAGATGTAGTACATAAAGGTTTCCACTGTGTCACATGATACACTCCTGGAAAAGGCACCCTCAAATCTGGTCAATGTAAGGAAAGCTGTTTAGCAGTTAGGCCATGGAATTCTCAGAGACACCATCATTAGGCCTGCCCTGAAAAATCTCTTCTATCCTGGAGAGTCCGAAGTTCTTCGGTGATGACACAAGCTTTGGCACGACAGCAACTCACAGATATTCCTTCAGTACCTCTAGGGTTTACTATTTGGCTAATAATTCAGAATAAACAACAATTTGGGAGGGAGATCAGGGAGGATGAAGAGATTAGAGATGGGGAGATGGAAGTTGGCTTTCTCTCTTGGTATAAAAAAAAATTCTTCCTCCATGGGAAATTTCAGTGAGTCCAGGGTATTAGTTAAGTGTGTTCTGAAGAGATAGCCTTGATCTGAGCTTTCCACATATGGGAATCAGGAGTAGGGTGCCTCTCAAAAGCATCTGTTCTTCCCTTTTTTTTATGGTTCCTGGAAGTCAGAGAGTTTATATCATTAACAGCTTTATCCCAAAAGTCAGGTTATTTGATGGGCACCGTTGTTCCGTAGAGCTCATGGCTTTTATTTGTTTTGCCCAGAAGAAAAAGGTCCTGAAGAAGAAGGGAGGAAAGAAAAGTATTTTGTCCTCAGCTCAGAGGAAATTCCTCATTGATTTGGATTCCTATAGTGCAGTTTATCTCTGACACTGATAATTGGGAGAGAGAAGTGCTTTTACTTGATATTTCATCATCTCAGTCTTTCCACTAGTATTACTCTATCATTGCCTGACAGTGACCCTTTAGATTTCTGAGTCAATAGGTGTGATTAGCTTGCAGTTTTCTTCTCTTTTTCTTCTTTCTTTTTTTATTTTTTAGACAATTTCATCGCTCTTTTAAATTATTGATTATATATTTATTTCAAATGTTATTTTCTTTCCCAGTTTCCTGCCATAAGTTCCCTACCCAGAACCCTCCCATTTTCTATAACCCCATTTACTGCCCTTGACATTCTCTTTAACTAGTAGTCAAAGCTAGATTGGACCAAGGGCTTCTCCTTCCATTGGTGCCAAACAAGGCAATCCTCTGCTACATATGAAGTTTAGACATAGGTATGTCAATGTACAGTCTTTGACAATTGGTTTAGTAACAGAAATCTCTGCTTCATTTGCATTATTTTTCTTATGGTATTGAAAGTCTTTCAGCTCTTGTAATCCTTTCTTAAAATCTACCAAAAGGGGTGGGTTTAAAGTTCACTTGTCTACCACTACCATTCACTTCTTCATTTGACAAGCTCTAGCCGTGTCTCTCAGGAAAGAATTATATCTTGTTACTCTCAGTGACAATTCTCTGCATTATCTAGATTTGGTGGCTGAATATATATATATATATATATATATATATATATATATATATATATATATATTTGCTGTCTCCTACAACTATGAGCTTTGGTGGAATTTTAATTTGGATTCTGGGAAACTAGATCAAAGATTTGGAATCGACAAAGAACAATGCCAAATATAAACCCTCATGGTATTATGAAACCAATGAGGTAATGATGTTGAGGATTCAATGGACCTCACCGATTCCTCTGCATGCCCATCCTACTGAATCTTATGTTTGGACTAAAGAAAGAATCATGGTTAAATATCCAAAAGCCTCAATTCTGCCCTTGGGAACACAGGAGGTAGATATTAGAGAACTGATATCTAGTATGGATACAGATCCACATTCTATAATTCCTGTTTTCCTTTTCTTTACTGATGTCCGGTAAATTTTTGATAAAATAGGATTATGGAGTTTATCTTTTCAAGTAGTACACAATATATACACTGGTATATTCACGCTATGGCTGGGGCCTCTTCGTTTCCTACGTCATTGAAAAATTGAATTAGAAAACAGAATTTTTGAGTACACTCAGGAATATATATATAGCAAGGAATGTACAGTGAAAAAAGGTAGTAATATATTCACCCAATTAAAGATCTGTAAGGAAAATACTGGCCTTTTGGAAACAGAGATAACGTAGAAAATTGAACGGTATATCACAGGAATCAACCTGGGAAAAAAATTGTTATCCAGAAGAATCTCCTCCACACATATTTTCTACCCATGTCAAGCCACTGACTTTCTCCATTCAGAGCATGTTACCAATAATGAAGCAAATAGAAGTCTCTAGCTTTAGAGAGATGTAATATGTAAAGGTTTCCTCTGTGTCCCAGGAGACATCCTGTAAAGGGGACCCTCAAATCTCTTCAATGTAAATAAAGCTGTTTAGAAGGTAGGCCATTGCAGTTCTCAGTGGCATCACCATTAGACCATCCCTGAAAAATCTCTTGTACCCTGGAGAGCCCTAGTTTCTTCAGTGATGTCAAAAGTGTTGTTGTGTCCGCATGTGCCTCTTGGATATTCCTTCAGTACCAATAGTGTTTACTATTTGGCCACTAATTCAGAGTAAACAGCCATTTGGGAGGGAGAACACAGAGGATGACAATATCAGAGATGGAGAGAAGGAAGCTTGAATTCTGTCTTGGTATAAAAAAAGGAAGAAAAATATGGTTCATGAGAAACTCAGTGGGGCCTGAATAGCCATTGAGTGGTTTCACTAAACAGATAGACTTGATCTGAGTGTTCCACATATGGGATTCAGGAGCAAGATGCCTCTCAGAAGCATCTGGACTTGCCTGCTTGTTATGGTTGCTGGAAGGCAGAGAGTTTATATCGTTCATTTCTTTATTCCAAAAGCCAGTTGTTGGGAAGTGGTCCATTGTTTTTCTGAGAGCTCATCACATTTATTTTTGTTACCCCATAGTAAAACATCCTAAGGAAGAAGAGAAAGACAAATTTTATATCCTCAGCTCAGTGTAAACTCCTCCATGCTTTGGATTCATAAAGTGCAGTTTGTGTCTGACACGGATATCTAGGAGAAAGAAGTGCTTCTAGTCGATGTTAGATCATCTTACTCTTTCCACTAGAATTACTCTGACTACCATTCCCTGACAGTGAATCATTAGATTCCTGAGTCAATGGGTGTGATTAGCAGGCAGTTCTCTTTTGTATTATTTCTTAATTTTTTTAACATTTTTTTTGCCCTTTTAGTTGGATATTTCTTTTTTTTTCTTTTCTTTTATTCAGAGATGGGGACCAAACCCAGGGCTTTGCACTTGCTAGGCAAGTACTCTACCACTGAGCAAATCTCCAACCCCTAATTGAATATTTATATATTTTCATTTCAAATGTTATGTTTATATTCAGTTTCATTTCCACAAGATCCCTAAGCAGTCCCCCTCCTATGACTCTATAACCACACTTATTACCCCTTGACTTTCCCATTCACTAGGAGTCAAACCTATGGATGACCAAGGGCTTCTCCTTCCTTTGGTGCCCTACAAGTCCTTGCTCTGCTACATATGCAGATGGAGACATAAGTGTGTCCATGTACAGTCTTTGAACATTGGTTTAGTACCAGGTTTGTTGGCATCTTTGTTCTTATTGAGTTGAAAGACCCTTCAGCCCTTGTAATCTTTACTCAAAATCTACCAACAAGAGTTCCGTTTTCAGTTCACTGGTTTGCCACTGGCATTCACTTTTGTATTTGACATGCTCTAGCTGAGTCTCTCAGGAAGGATCTATATCTGGTTCCTGGAAGAATGCACTTATTACGTTCATCTATCTTATCTAGATTTGTTACTCTCTCTCTCTCTCTCTCTCTCTCTATATATATATATATATATATATATATATACTGATATATACTGTATATATATATATTTGGTGGCTTCTATAATTATGACGTTAGGTGGAATATTGCCATGGATACTGCACAATTAGCTCAAGAATGTAGAATCAACAAATGACAATGCCAAATAGACTCCCTCCTGTTCTTAAGAACCTATTAAATTTGAGGTATACCTGGACCTCACTCATTCCTCTCCCTTCCCATCCTCCTGAATCTTATGTTTGGCCTAAAGAAAGAATCATGGTAAAACATCCAAAACCCTCAAGACTGGCCGAGGGAACACAGGAAGGTAGATATTAGAAACTGATATCTAATGGAACTACAATACTGTATTCTATAGTCTATGTTGTCCTTTGTGTTACTGATGTCTGGTAATTTTAGGAAAAAATAAGGATTTGGGAGTTTATCTTTTGAAAAGAGTACACAATATTTACACTGTTATATTCACTCTAAAACTGACCCCCTTTGTTACCAAAATCATTGGAAAAAATTGAATTGAAAAGAGGAATATTTAAGTTCACATACGGGAAAAAATATATAGAGTCCTATACCAAGGAATGTACAATAGGAAAACGTAATACAATTTTCATTCAATTAAAGGTCTGCAAAGAAAATCCTGGTCTTTGGCAAACAGAGAAAACCTAACAAATTGAATTGTATCTCACAGGAATATACCTGGAAATAGAAATATCCAGAAGAATCTCCTCCACCTTATGTTCCCAGAACTTTTCTACCTATGCCAAGCCCCTGACAAAGTTTTTCCATTCAGAGCATGTAACCACTAATGAAGCAAAAATAAGTCTCTACCTTCAGAGAGTTGTAGTATGTATAGGTTTTCACTGTGTCACTGGAGACACTCCTGTAAAGGGCACCCTCGAATCTGGTTAATATAAGGGAAAGATGTTCCCCAGGTAGGCTATGGCAGTTCTCAGTGACATCATCATTACACCTTCCCTGAAAAATGTCTTGTATCCTGGAGAGCCATTGCTTCGGCTGTGATGTCAAAAGTGTTGTTGTGTCTGCAACTGCCTCATTGATATTCTTTCAGTATCTCTAAGGTTTACTAATTTGCTTCCAATTCAGAGTAAACAGCCATTTGGGAAAGAGAACAAAGAGCATGATGATATCAGACATGGGGAGAAGGAAAGTGGCTTTCTGTCTTGGTATAAGAAAAGGAAGAAATATGTCAACAATGGGAAAGCTCAGTCATTCCTGGGTAGGAGTTGAGTGGGATCGCTGAAGAGATAGCCTCGTCAGAGCCTTCCACATACGTTAATCAGGAACAGGAACCTCTCAGAAGCATCTGTAATTCCCTGCTTGTTATGGTTCCTGGTAGTCAGAGGGTTTATATCATTATTTTCTTTCTTCCAAAAGCCTGGTTTTGAGAAGGGCACAGTTGTTTTACTGAGAGCTCATGGCTTTTATTCCTTTTGGCTCATGTTTGTAAAGAATTTAGTTCTTGATAACTTGAACCCTTCAGGTCTGTAGGAAGGCACATCACTTTTGTCACAGTGTTAGAATCAGTTGCTCACCGTTACTACTAGTAATACTACTCGCTGGGGACAGCACACATGATAGTTTACCTTTGGCCAACACTTAGTTTCCAAACAACATCCTTCGTATTTTATCACTTACACAAACATGAAATCTTATTACTGTGTCTTCATATTCTTTGAATTTTATCATTATTCACTCCATCCATTATTACTATCTTTGTCTCAAGAGTTGTTTCTTGTTTATCGTACAACAGTGTGCATCTACCCTGAGCTTTTTCTAACCACAAGTCTGTGCAATGTGGTTTCCTTCTGTTCCCCTTTCTTCAAACCCTCCCCCTCCATAGTAAACAGTATGTTCAATGATGTTGCACCTTAATTGTTGGTTACTTCCTATCTTGTCTTTCTCCCCATGCTCATTCAGTTGAATCCATTACTCTTTGGACACATCTGTTGCGTAGGGAGCTCTTTCCCAGGGTGTCAATTTGCCTTATTCTTTCCCTTCATTTAGATCTCTGTTTAATGCTGTATTCTCAGTGAGGCATTCAGTGAGCACACTACATTATATGGTCTCCTCTCTATTTTTCTATCCCTTTAGCCATATTAGTTTTCTTCAGATGCTTGTGACATGACAGTGCATCACATACTCCTGTCTCTACTTGCCACTAATATGTAAGAAATAGTTGTACTTGGTCTCAAACACCTTTATTGCTGGACTTTTGTCTCTAATCACTAGAATACTACATGCAGCATAAGAGAAGTTTAACAATATTTGGAGAAGTCTGAATGGATTGAAGAGAAAACCAATTGAAATTAAGTGATGTACAGAACTTTATTATTTCTTGGATGCTTTTTCCTCAGAATTGCCTACTTTATATCACAAAGTTATAAACCTATTTGCAAGGCATTGCAGGAACTTTCCAATTGACTGTATGTTTTCATTGTATTATTAGAGTTTTGTAGCTAGAAAGACAGGTCAGCCATTACAACCAAAACTTCAAGGTCCTCCTTCCCACTAGTTGCTAAAAAGTATTATGCACACAAATCATACAATTTAATATTGCTGAGTTATGATAATTTTTAACCAGTTTCTGTGCATGTAGGGTAATTATAGTTTACGTGTCTAGGATACATGAAACGTCTACAGTACACACGACCAACCAGATTACCAAGCTGCCATGGAAAGAGCAGAACTCGGTCTGACTTTCAGTTCCAGGTCCACCATTTATGGGTTGTTTTGGTCCAATGGAAAATTCTTCTTTTCTACAGCAGTTTCCTCATCTATTCAATGAACTCAGTACCTTAAATATACAGGATTATTATAAATTTATCTTTATTTGTTCATCTATAAGTAACTTAGAACCTGAAGTTTTTGTATTATCCATAAATGTAAATGTGACCCCTGCACAGTTAGAATATCAAAGGAACAAGGCAGGCATTGTTCCCTTTTGTTTTGAGGCTGGGTTTCTCTATTGTTTACCTCGGCTATGCCATTCAAGCTGGCCTATAGGTGTCTAATATTCTCCTATCTCACCCTGCTATCCAGTGGATGGAGCACAAGGATTATAGATTCATGTTATAAAATCTTGCTTTTTATGTGGATTTCTTGCATTCAAACTCAGATCCTCACACTTGCACCTTAAGCTCTCTGCTCACTATGCTATTTCCCCAGTAAACCCGCAAGTCACCTTTATGTGACTTGAACACATAGGAACTGCCCTTGACCGCAATGAGTCTTTAGACAAAAAAAAAAAGGGTTTGGGCGTACAGAGGAAGGAGAGGGTTATGTAGTTCAGTAGCAAAATGATTGCCTGTCTCAAATGGACTCCTGAGTTCAGTCCCCAGTACTGAAAAACTAGGAGAAGTCAATCCTTAAGAGTTAAATAAGTCAGGAAAAAAGCAGATTTCTTTCTTTTCATGTGAATTAAAGGAAAGGGAGATTTTGGGTTTTTTTTATTTTTTTAACTTATTTGACAAGCTAAGTTTTTAGTAAACATAGACTGTATTACTCTGAGTTTATTTTTAATGCATGCAGTTTATATATCTAACATTGTGCATTACACTCTAACCTCAGAACCTTTTTTTGTTTGATTTTTGTGAGTATTGGTGAGGGGTAGGGTAAACAGATAAGGCCAGCTGTCTGTCTTTATTTAACTCCACTCAGGTACTGAGAAGATAGCACTGTTGAGAGTCAGAGAGAAACACAGCAGCGGTAAAGCAAGTACAAGCAAGATTCTTTTCATTTTGCATTCACATAAAAATTATGTGAAAAATTGCTATGGTCTCTCAAGGGAACATGACCTAGTGTTCAATAATTTTCAATAAAAAATCTCATATCCCAGAGTTTTAATTTCATAAAAATAATTTTTTCTATACAGATTTTTGTTTTTCAGTTTTTCTTCTATTAACCTTTGCTCAATTTAAAATAATCAAATTATGCCAGATTTCACTTATGACTTAACAATTGCAGTAGACTTAAGTGTATAAAATAAGCACTTGTAAATTAATGGTAGGACTATTGATTGTTGAAATCCTTTTTGAGAATAATTGGTAGTATATGTAAAATGTTAAAAAAATTAATTATATTGTTTTTTATAAATGTACAACCTAAGAGGCTACAATACAAAGAAATATTTTTGTGCCAATGTGCCTACAAGAGTAGCAGCCTCGAAGCCTCTCACATAGCCATATATTTGGAGTGTACAGGAGTTGTGTTGCTCTGTATAGTGGCACATCTTGGCAGTAATACTGGAAGTGAAAGGTAGGCATAGCACTTCAGAGTGTTGCTAGGCACTATTTACCAAAACGGAGGTAACCTATGTTTGTGGGCAGTAACCTATGATCCTCTCTAGGAATAGAGATAAGTGCATACACTTACGTATAAGCACTCGAGAACATTAGTAACTGTACTATGTTTATGTCCCCAAACTGGAACAATACAAAGTTCTATCAACAATGTAATAGATGTTTCGTTTTGTTTTGTTTTTTTCCCAATGTGATGGTGTGGAGAAGAGAGAGGAATGAACTGAAGCCACATACAGGGACACAGATGAAAGTTTATAACTGAGGTTTATAGAACATGAAACTAACCATTTAAAAATAAACAAAAGAAGCCAAACTCCAAAAATACACTTATTTCATTTAGCTCACAAAAAGATTGACAATTCGTATTAGAAGACAGTTCTTACTTACCATGGCTGGAAAGGGATGTAAAGCGCAGGCACTGTTTTGTGATGAGTTTCAACAGTGATTTAGGACCCAAAACAACAAAAGAAAACATATCCACCAACTGGACTCAATGCAGCAAAGATTATAATGAAAAGATATAGAATAGACTTCTGTTTGGGGCATTGTTTTTTTTTTTTTTTGAGTTCACAGACATGTTCTGATTTGTAAATATTTTACATACAAGTCCAGAAGGCTCTGGAACCAGATTACTGAAATTAAATATTTGTGTCCTTAGATGACGTACTTGATTTAACTCTGTTTCTTCATTTAGCTCCTGTAAAATCATGTATGTTTTTACTGTGAAAATAAAATTATACACAGCAAGAAACATAAAACATCACTTAGCCCAAAAGATGCTAATGAATGTTAGTATCCTCTCACTAAGATTTTAAACTATGTGAGAGTTTAGAATAGAACAGTATGCAGCTTTTATTATATGGATCCATTATTCACAGAGGTGGTATTCTTATTCTTAGATAGAAACTCTATGAACTCAGCTTATTCCATAATTACTTGAGTTTTTTTGCGGCCCTCTCACATCAGCCATCAGTCAAGACCGTCTCCCAGAGACACAGTCACAACACATTCTCAATAGGGGTACCTCTTCCCAGGTCACTCTACGTTATGTCAAGTTGACCAGACAGAATTAGAAATTTTGGAATGTTGGAGCAAATCCGTGAGTGGCAAACAGTTAAAACAGTTAATCTTAAGATGGAATTTCAATGTCAACTTCAATATTTTATTACTTTCCCCCTTTGTAATTACTTCTTTTAGTGAAATGAAGTGTATAAAAGATGAACACTCCTTCTTTGTGTGTGTGTGTGTGTGTGTGTGTGTGTGTGTGTGTCAGATTCCTGTATACAGGTATACCCAGCATGTGTACATGAAAAAGCCCAAAAGAGGATAACAGATGTCTTTCTTATCCCTGCTTTATTCCCTTAGGCCAGGTTGCTCACTGAACTTGAGGCTGATTATTTTGCTAGGCTGCTGGTTAGTGAACTTTCCCGGCATGACTGGCTTCATGATACAGCACTAAATTATAAGTATCTATGACAAAGCCTGTTTTTATATGGTGCAAACTCACTTTGTCATGCTTGCTTAAGCTGTTTTTTGACCTCAGAATTAACTATTTTACAAGAAGATGTCAATATTGTTATACAATCTACCTAAACCTTTTATTGTCCTAGAAGGGAGCCCAGTCACAAATTTCTATTGCTCCAGCTGTCGACAACTACAGAACTTTTCTGTCTTTATGGATATACCTCCAGTAGATAGTCCATGTGATTGAAGTCTTGTGGCATTTTCACTTAGTGTGTTCTCAATATTCATTTACGTTGTGGCATCAATCCGTACTACGTTCCACATATCACTTTTTGTTTATCCATTCGTCCATTCATAGACTCTTTGGGTCTTCTAAACTTAAAATTTTTCATTGTTTCTATTATGATATTAGGACCTATGGGCATATGCTTGCTATGGCTCACATGTATTGATCAGAAAACACTGTACGGGTGACGTAGGTGAGTTGTTTCCCTCCTATTGGGGCGAGAAATGGAACCCAAGTAGGTGTGCAGGCTTGGGGCATGTTTTACTTTATAGGAAAGCATCTTATTTTCTTCTATAGAGGTTATACCGCTTTCCATTACTACCAGTAATGTATGAGGGTGCTTTTACGTCCATCCAAGTGGATGTGAGGTATTGTCTTAGTTTTTAAGTTGCATTTTCCTAATAACTTATCATTTTAAGCATTTTTCTTTTAGAACAGTATGAGAACAGATGATATTTCTATTGACCAAGAGGAAACTGAGAACCAGAAATTCTAAATCAAATAATTTCTCCTACTAGGATTTGATATTTGATTTATATATTTATTTCAAAGCAACACTTTTTCTGACCTGTTATTTTTAAGTTACTAAATATTTTTTTAAAAAAATGATTATATAAATTAAGGAAATATAATTTGGTTGAGATGAGATGAAATGAAAGAGCACAGTAGGTGCTGGGAAAAAACCCACTTTTTAAAAGGTAAGATGCATTAGGACTGAAGTGGGAGTAGTGTAGCATAGGTTTGGGAAAAGTAATTTGGAGAGTAGATGTCTTTAAGAGCTTTAATTTGCAGAGCTAAAGTGTTTGAATATCAGAATTGTAGGAAGTGGAGATCAATAGTGTTCCCGAGTGGTGTGAATGGGCATATAAGCAACATAGTACTTGAGAGCACCAGCTTCGTGCACAGATATAAAAGTTGCAGCCAGGTGTGGAGGCAGAGGAAGATGGGTACCTTCAAGTACAAGGCCAGGCCAACCAAATGTTACATTTAGCTCAATAATCCAGAGCAAATTCCTCAACCTTTCTGTGCTCTTGTTTTCTCCATCAACATAGGCATAATAATTTAAATTCATGAAGCTATTATAATGATTTAAACTATTTTACATGTAAATGTACCAAGAACAAAGTAAACTCTTAATGTTTTAAACATTCCATAGATGTCAACTATTATTATGTGACATTTGCCTTGTGTTTTGTATCTTTTCATTTTACAACAAATCTGTGCAGTAGAAGTAAGTGTAATTAGTGTAATGACAGAGACAGCAAAGTAGAAGAGGTTGTATCATATAGAAAGCTCCCATTGACTAAACTAGTCTTATACTAGGCATGGCACATATTTAATGCCAGGATACAGAAGGCAGAGGAAAGATGATCCCTGTGTTTGAAGCCAGTCTGGTCTACATAGCATGCTGCAGGATTGTCATGACTGCATGTCTCAAACAAAAACCAAGTCTGGTCTTACTGTTCAATGCCATTTAAACCTGCTGTTTTATACTTTAGAAAAAGAATGAAAATTAAAAAAAACATATAGAACTATGGAATAACATGATTAAAAAAGTTTGATAGAAATTAATCTAATGGAACTCTGCAGCATAAAGAGGTAGAAGAAATATGCCTAGATGCATATTTATTGACTATTAAGATTATCTATATACAGATTGTCTTTGTAGAAATATTTTGTCCTAGGTCTGTGACTTAGAGAATTATGAGAAAAGATATTTAAAGGGAACATGGTAGATAACTAACCAATATATTTCTTTCAGTTGTTTATAAACTTGAAATAGATAGAACTGTGTGGTCCTTGATAAGAATCTACTGTGGTAGCTATCTTCTGATTGAATTCCTTTTTCTACTGAGCATCAACACAAATGGTTGGAGACAAGCTGGAGTAAATCATTTCCTCACCTTTTAACTTAATTCAAGAAACAATTTGTCTCATCATCATCCCTTTGAGGTAGTACAGCACAGAGTCTTGTGAACATGTCCTTGCTAAAAGAATGGCCAGCTCACTAGGAGTCTCCTGAGTGTTCTCCGCTCTCACAGAGCATCTGACTTACTGGTACTCCATAGATGTACTCCACTCTGAGTGACTGAATGCAAGGGTGTTCATGAATAACCTGATCAGTGCTCAAGTCAACCTCCCACTAGAGGATTATTGAACTGTGCATCATTTTATATATATTTGTTTATTAAAGGCTATTCTGTGTAATGATAATGAGGAACTTTCTCTCTTTTGTCTTCCCTCTGCTTTACAGATTGCTGAATTCCTGGTGATATTATGGTTCCTGAGTCTTCTGCCGTGCTTCTTTGCTCCAATTGGTATCATCCCAATATATGTGTATTCACTTGCGCTTTATGGGTTTATGCACTTCTTTCTTATCAACCCCCCAAAAAACTTTCTACTATAAATCCAGATTTTGGTTGTTTAAACTTCTGGTAAGTCTAGAAGGCATGCACAATATTTTGAGCATAGTACATTAGCACTGACTTCCTCAAATTCCTCACTGGACTGTTGGATTGCACAGCCTTAGAGGGAGGATTCACATTGGGACAAGGGAATAGTGCCCAGATTCAGGAGTAAGTGCTTTTGTTGGATACCAGATATACTTGAACATTTATAACATGGAAGTCAGATAGTGAATTGATTGTATATATTATAATTAATTAACCAGTGTGGTAAAATATAGCACTTTTTTTTCTAAAGAAAAGAGAGTCAGGCAGAGTGTTATTGTATAATCCCTTACTTAGAATTTGAAGGTAGAAGGATCAGAAGTCCAAGGCTACTTTATACTGCATTTACCTCAGTATTCTCTTAGATTTCCTCTAACTATAAATCCCTATGAAGTGTTTATTTTTGTCTAAAACATATATGTGAGTGCCTACATATATGTATATGTATGGGTACCACATATGTGGTTGGTATTCATGAAAGCCTAATGAGTGTGTCTGATCCCTGAATTTTGAGTTGTAGACAGTGGTGAACCAAGCATGGGTGATGGGAACTAAGCTCCTTTCTCCACAAAATCAGCAGTACATAACTATAGAGCCACCGATCTAGCATTTCTATAAACTTATTTCTAAATGACGGTTTTGGAAGATTCAGAAAGCTTACTGTGATGATGTTGCAATAGCAGGATGGTATAGATGCGTACTTTGTGAGCAGTGCCTCGGTGAGTCCTTTTTTTTTTTTTGAGTAGGAAGCCATCATTTCATGCATAATTACTTTCTCTGATGAGTAGAATGATCCCTGTTGAATGGATGGGTATCTAGGTCTGAACTGTGTGATGATAAATTTAGACTGATTGGTTGAATAGGCTAGAGTGAGGTATAAAAAGGATTAACACACTAGTAAACGTCTTCTTTGAAGAAGTGATTTGTTGCTTTTATAATATCATTACTAAAACAGAAGTGTTATAGGGTATAGGTCATTTAAAATCAGTTCGACTATTTACTCAAACTTCATTTATAAAATTATTCCCTAAAATGTATGTCAGAGTATTAACTTAATGTTTTCACCATAGTTTTATTTATTGAAAATGTTTGTAAACTTTTGTCCTAAAATAAATATCTTATTTCCCTTTTTTCTCCATTATTTTTACTGAAAAATACTTGGTCTTAAAAAAAAGATTGCTCAACATTTATATTCATAGTTGTATCGGAATCTTTATAATTGACTTATGCTACCTTCTTTCCCCCCCAAAAAAATTAAGAAATTTAAGTACTATCTTTCTGCAAAGTTACTGTGTCAAATATAGTGCATTCTATTTATACTAAGGAAGTCTTTTGTCCTCTATCCTATCATTTTTTGCCCCAACTAGGAATCCAATTAGATAGCACAAAGTCCCAGACTTTCCAATAGTAACATTACCTCATTCTACTAGTAAGCTAACTAAAGTTTTAAAATAGAGTCCTTAGTTATATCATTAGCGATCAATTTGTTTGGTTTTGTTTATTTTTGTTGCTGCTGCTGCTGTTGTTGTTATTTTTCAAGGCACGTATTTCAGTGTGGCCCTGTTTGTCTGAGATCAGGATCTACAGAACAGGCTAATCTTGAACTCACCCAGATCTGCTGCCTCTGACTCTAAAGGCATGTGCAATGAGTGCCTGGGCACAGATCAGGTTTTACTAATTTTTTTGAGTAAAATTGTGTGTGCATGGACATGAACTCAAGGGACCTGGAGAGTGTTCAGTGGTTATCAGCACAGGCTGAGGATCATAGAATCAAAATATATCGGCTCCAGAGACCAGTGTCTCAAAACTTGTCATTATTGTTTCCATAGCTAATTCAAACCTTATCTGTTATAGATGATATTCAAGATTGATTCATATTATATAGTCATGTATCCCTCTGAAGAGAAATGTTTATAGAATAAAGAGAAAGAACCAACCACATCTGAGGGCAAGCCTGCCATAGTTTCCCTGGTTGAATGTGTCTACTAAATAAAAAAAAGGATACATCCAGAGAGCTGGGAATTTAAGCTCATTTTCAGAATTACTATAGTGTCAGAGGAATGCAATATTATCTATAAATTTTCTTCTGTAATGTAAAGAAAAGGGAGACTAAGAGGATAAAGTCAAAAGCTATCTCTATCCATTCTCCTCCACGCAGGTACCACTGGGTCCCCTGCACAACAACCAGTATCTGGTTCTCCTCTGCAATGACAGGAATTTTTTTTATAATTATAACAGGTTTAAAGAGAACCAGTAAAGTTGAATTTGTGTTAATGCGAATAACAAAGGGCTATCTTAGGAAATACTATGAGAAAGTTTACCGTGCTGTTACACACTATGATCCTGGCCTTACTGAGTAAAGGCAGGAGAATTTCAAGTTAGAGGCCAGCCTGGGGTACATAGTGAAGCCTGTCTCAATCTACTCCCCTTAAGAGAATTGTTATAAGAATTGAGCTATACCCATTTATAAACTCTAAGAGAATATATTGCATGAGTTAGTTGCTTAACAACACATTTATCATTATTTTCAGAATAGTGGTCAGAGGTGATTTTTGTGGAAATGTTAAGGCGAACACGGTCATTACCATTTCATTAGTGAAATCAATATTATATAGTCTGTGGGTGCAGTCAAGTGGTAGAGTGCATGCCTCATATGCATAAGATCCTGGGCTTGAAACCCAATGCTCTAAGAGTGTCATTTAGGTTAGAGAATGCAACAGGCCTCAGATGATCACACTCCCTGCCTGTTTTTCTCTCCCTGATTTTGTGAGACAGGGTTTTCTGTGCAGCTGTCCTAGAACTCACATTGTAGACCAGGCTGGATAACAACTCAGAGATCTGCATGCCTCTTCTTCCATCTTTTGGAATTAAAGGCATGAGCCACCACTGTCTGTCCCTTCCTGTCTTTTATAGGCAAAGAAGAGCTTTGTAGTCAGCCAAGTGTACCCTGTCCAACAAATGATTTGTAGTCCAACACCGGGTTGCCTCTTGTGCTTACATCACTTATTTTTCTTACTCCGTAGCACAGGCTAGCCTCAAACTTGTTGCACTGCTGCCTCAGCCTTCTAAGTGAAGGCCTACAGGAACGAACCACTATGGCTAGCATATTCTCCCTCCACTTGGTTTCTGCTTTCCCCAACGACAACCACACACTCTTCCACTGTTTACCTTCCGATTTTGCATTCAACTCCTTCCTACTTTACTGGGTTACACACCCTCGTTGTCTGGGCTTAGTGTACATGTGTTATTTATTGGTTTCCTTTGTAACAGCAGTCATTCTGAATGGTCAGCCTTGCAGTAGAGAACTGATTCTATATTTTCTCATTTTTTTTTCCTTTCTTTTTCTCATTTTTGAGTATTTACTGCTGCCTTTCATAAGGTAGGCTTTGCCAATTTCTGGATGGCCGATCAGCTGAACAGCCTGTCAGTGATTCACTTGGACCTAGAATATATGATCTGCTTTTACAATTTGAACTTAAATGGGATGAGAGTAAGGGCCTGTTGCCAAATGATCCGCAAGATATAGTATGATTTTTTATTCACACTAGTGAATGCCAGCATAAACAAAGAACTGTTGGGAATGATAACAACGACAGTGAATGTCATGATGAAAACTCATCCAATAGCATTACACACGGAATTAAATGTGCTTGGCACCCTGTTAGCAATCTCCTTATCTGAAATCATTTATTCGGCATTTAAGTTGTGTTAGGATTTTAGTCAACCTATTGCCAAAACATTTACATCTTACATTTAAAGAATTCTGCAGTTATATCTCAATGTTCATATGTGTTGGTAGCTGTATCACAACTGCTAGAGTGCCAGCAGCTTGTCCTAATAGAAATGCTCAGGATGCCATTGTAGGAGCCAGTGGTCCAAGTACTGATTGCTTAGAATCAGGTCGAATGCCTGAGAAAGAACATCCTGGTCAGTTCAGAAGTCTTGACCTTATTCTGGCTCTTTACCCATGCTTAGGTGACACCAAGTTAATTTAGTTAGGAAGTTTGCATTAATTACAAAGATCTAAATGTAGAGAGACCTAGCATGTACTCACAAAAGATAATGATAAATTGGGTATGGCAGGCCACCACTCACCTGCAATCCCAGCACTGAGGAGGCTGAACCCATAGGATGGCCAGTCATCCTGGGGTGCATAAATGAAATCCTGTCCCCAAAACAAAAACTACTGCAGAGCAGCAATAAAAAACAATAATGAGCCATAAGCATTCTATGATTGTGAGGAGGCCATAGAGCGTGTGCTCTGGGTGTATGTTTATAGTAACTTGCCACTTACAAAGCTGTCTCTGTACCCGTAATATTTCTACATTTTCCTATGTTTAAAGTCATAGAACAAAGCATGTGTTTTTCTTCCTTTTATTCATAGACTCTTTTCCTATAGTTTTATTACACTTGAAAAAAGTACAAAACTGTTTGTTTTGGTTCTAGGATATTCAGAAATCACAAAAAGAATTGACAGTAGTCACCTAAGCTTCTCTCATTTTCTCAGCCACTAAAGAGGTTGTGCAAGTAGTGTCTGCATAGGAGAAAGTGACTGTGAACCCACGGGTTAGGGTTTTATGGATATGCTGATGGGTAGTTGTACTGTGTGACTAAATGGTATGAACAGTTAATTTATTTGAATTGCAATATTGTTTTTGTTCTTCTTTGAAATCTTCACAGAACCAGAATTTTGCAGCAGAAATACATACAGAGTGCGAGCCACTGTTCAGTGCATTCCTGCTTGGCTTCGCTTCATCCAGTGCCTGTGCTGGTACCGTGACACAAGAAGAGCCTTTCCTCTTCCAGTAAATGCTGCCTGGCAAATACTCTACAACTTTCTTCACCCTGACATTTCCAGCCCTTTACAACACTCACAAAGGTAGGCTGAGTTCTCCCATCTGAGCCCTTACTACTGCATTCTGTTGCCCTGGACTCTGCCATCACTGCTGCTGGTTGTGCTGAGGCTTCAGAACCCGGACATCTCACTTTAGCCTTGAATATAGTTTTAATCTCATTTCAATTAACAGTTATTATCACTAAGATTTTCAGTCAATTGGTAAGAATTGTGATGCTGTTTCAATCCTGTCTGTTGCTCAGTGGCTTTAACCTATGGGTGCCTTGGGTTTTAATTTAGTGGTTTAGAGTGTTTTTTTTTTTTCTGTTTGTTTTTGAGGATTTTTTGTTGTTTTTCCTTGGGGGGGTTGGGGAGGTTGAAATTTCCTTGTTTATTAGTTAGGTTAAGAAATGGTTAGGTGCACAAGAATCCCTCTTCCAACCAAGTATTTAATATTTAAGTATTTTCTTTGATGAACATGTAAGGATTGTTTACAGACCATTTAACTGCAAATTGAGTTCTCTGATCGCTTCAGTTTCTCATTTCCATGGCATCCCGCTATGACTTGCTACTGATCTTCTGTTGGGAATAGAAAAAAAAAGTCTTTTAAGTTTAGAACCAAATGCAGACACTCATTTTGAATTTTTACCATTTCCCATGAACTGTCAGTGATTTTCCATCCTTGCACTAAAATGTATTCCTTCTTTGTCTGCTGAGTAGAGAGCATCAGCCCACACCTTACAAAGTGCAAAGAGCTTTGACTAATGCAGTTTAGTAAAGAGCTTTTTAAATACGCACGTAAATTGTTCTCAGTAAACTTTTCTGTGCGGCTCTATTGGGAGATATATTCAGAAGTTCAAAACTACTGTTGCTGTAATATGTATCTGATGCCATGTCAGATGAGGTCACTGTTAGTACCGTGATATTGGTGTCCCTGAACTTTCACAGTATGACATAAGGTCTGTGCTAGAATAGTATTGATAAATGTAGCCATTCTTGTTAAGTGTTAGAATTTAATTGAGTACCTCAGTGAAGGAAACACATCCACAGGAATTCCATAATTTTAGTTCTTGCTAAGGAATGCCAGTACTCAATACCAGTATGCACCTTGATTTATAGATTTGACAGTTGATTTGGAAAAAAGATGTGATATGGCTTCTTTTACTAAATTATCAGAAACATCTGCCTCCTGTCTTAGATATAAATGAGTGCTGGGATAGATTATACCAGTAATATATTTATTAGGAAGTTAAAATTGCTGGAAGGTACTATTGACACAAAATACAGCACTTACCTCAGGAAATAAGGAATAGTTAATTCTTGAGGCAAACCTAAGTGCTAGTAGCCTGGGAGCACAGACTCAGGTTATAAACACTGGAGGTGATCACATAATATTTTATTTGATACAAAACAAAGAGAAACATAAATAAGTGCATTTATCACATTGATGATCACTGCCAATAAGCAGGCTACAGCAAAACAAGTGGAACTCTGTATAGATCTAGGATGTCTGATAACATGTTTAGCTTTCAGATTGGTAAAGGATGGTGCCCTGCTGAGCATACATTTTAGGGCTGTAGTGAATTTGTTCCCCAACACCCATGTAAAGGCTGTGAAAGGCAGCAAACACCTATAACTCGAGCTCTGGGGAGATAGACACTGTGACTTACTTGCCACTCCTATTATGGTATCATTGAGCTGCAGATTCAATCAGAGACCTTGTCACAAAAAATAGGGTGGAGAATGCCTGGGAAGACACTGATACCAAGCTTCCCACACACAGAGAAAACATTTGACAGATTTGGATAGTCACAGGCCCATTCAGATAAAGGAGTGAACAGTGAGTGACTTTCAAAGGAAAGTCTAAGGTAGTCTGGTTAGGTTCTTCACACCATCTTCAATCACGAAGCTCGTTATTGAGACTCAGCCTTGAGGAACTTATGTTTACATAAAGACCTTTAACAACACAAAAGGATTACAAGTCCAAGCCTGTCTTAATTACAGAGTGACTTCAGGCCAATCTGGCCGCATAATAAAATCCTGTCCCAAAATAAGTAATATATAGCTTACCTCTAATTCATAGAACTCTGTGGTCTGTCCTTAGCACGATGTAAGAAGAATTACAAAGAAGGTTGGGATGAGCCAGTAAAAATGGCTTCACAAGTAAAGGCACCTGAAGCAAAACTTGACAGCCTGAGTTCAGTCCCTGAGCATGATGGTAGAGAAAAAGAACTACCTCCATCAGGTTGTTTTCTGACCTCTGTGTTTGAACAGTTGGACTATGAGGAAATGGATGCTTTGTCCCCAGTATCACAGGGGGCTGGGGAATGTGAACAGAACTTTGAGCCAACATAATTTACCTATACATAAAGCAGTCCAGTACTAGTAAATACATATATTTCCTATTCAAGTATAGTTTAAATTGGTACAGTTTTACATTGATATATTTGATGCATTGATGACTTATCTGTTTATATATATATGTATATACATATATATTTATATTCTTTTCTCAAAAACAAAAAAAATATCAGATTACATTATTCTTTCATTACAAGGTACTAAGAGAAGTTTCCTTATATCTGATTTAAAATTATAGAGGTTTGTTTAACTGTATATACTAAGGAATGGTTAAAGTGGTAAATTTATGGAGGTTTAAAACCACATATTTTTGAACGGCTTCTATTATACTATTTTGTGTAAGCAGTGATCAGTAAAACCCTTAGCAAAAAACTCTCACACAGCTTGCTAGGCCACAAATAAAAGTTGACATTCAGAGGACATGCAGGTGAGAATGACCGTGAAGGTCTGATCCTCCTGCCATAACCACTCAAGTTCTGGGATTACAGAAGTGAGTAACCCTGCCTGGCTCCTTATTTTTATTTTGTGATACAAGGCTCGTTCTCAGGGGTCTGAGTGTGATGGGCCATGTGGTCACTGTGCCATGGGGCTCATTCAGCCCCACCATGCAGTGTAAGAGGTAATTCTGCTTCCTTCTCCTGTTTCCCTTGACCCCATTTGTCATGGCTGTGTTTGTCTTACACATTGCTACATCTTTTACTTCACATAATCATTGTAAGAATTGTCCTGAAATCATGGTATAGACTTTATAGGTGTACATGCTGCATGAATGCCCTGGAGAGAAAAATGGTTTGGCCATTTATTAATTTTGTTTATCATATCCCTAAAGTTTTAAATATATTTTAATATTGCTACATATTGGATACATAAATAATTTTTGTACCAAAAAGTCAAGAATTTGGCATTGCAAAATTTTGACGTTGAGTCCTGTTCAGGTTTCATTTTCTTCCTTCTTTTCTTCCTTCCTTCCTTCCTTCCTTCCTCCCTTCCTTCCTTCCTTCCCTTTTTTCTTTCTTTAAGATTGGGTCTCATGTCAGGTGGTAACAGTGCATCCCTTTAATCCCGACAGAGGCAGGTAGATCTTTGAATTTGAGTCCACACTTGTCTATAGAGAGAATTCCGGGATAGCCAGAGTTACGCAGAAAAGCCCTGTCTCGAGGGAGAAAACAAAAAAACAGAACAGAACAGAACAAAACAAAACAAAATGTGCAAGTCTCAAATAAAAATTAAAAAAAGACAGGGCTAGGCCACACATAGGTCTTACTAGCTTCAAATTCATTATGTAGCAAGCATGACTTTGAACTTCCGACTCCCTTCCTTCTATTTCCCTCTTAAGTGCTGGGATTAGAGGAATGTGCAACAACAACATAACCAGTTTTATATGGTGATGGATATCAAACTCAGGGCTTCAGTTTGCTAGGCAGACGTCCTACCAGTTGAGCCATCGCCCCAGCCCTAGTTAGGTTACTTTATTGGACAGTGTCGTAAAAAACAAAGTCTTTAAAAGTAATTACTGAGACAAAAGAATCTAGTCAAAATTACTAATTATCTAGATACTGTTCTATTGAGGCTGTTGCAAAGGAAACATTTGTGAGGAAAAAATAATAAAAGACCATGACATGACCTTGTTTAGACTCTGATGTGATTCTTTCAAAGAAGTAGTCTGCCTTAGTTACCATAGTAACAGCACTGTACTAAGTAAACTTTGAAAATTGTTACAGTGCTTGTTTTTTTGTTGTTTTTTTTTTCTGCTGCCTGATTTGTTAAGATGGAGGATTATGCATTAACTCTGCACCTAGAATCATTGTAGGTGAGGATTTAGGTAAGCTATTTAGAAAGATTAATCATGAGGGCCCAGGAGCGGCAGGACACCTGCCTGAGACACCAGCGGAACCTGAAAGAAACAGACCGGATAAACAGTTCTCTGCACCCAAATCCCGTGGGAGGGAGAGCTAAACCTTCAGAGAGGCAGACAAGCCTGGGAAACCAGAAAAGACTGCTCCCTGCACACACATCTCGGACGCCAGAGGAAAAAGCCAAAGACCTTCTTGAACCCTGGTGCACTGAAGCTCCCGGAAGGGGCAGCACAGGTCTTCCTGGTTGCTGCCGCTGCACAGAGCCCCTGGGCAGCACCCCACGAGCGAACCTGAGCCTCAGGACCACAGGTAAGACCAAATTTTCTGCTGCAAGAAAGCTGCCTGGTGAACTCAAGACACAGGCCCACAGGAACAGCGGAAGACCTGTAGAGAGGAAAAACTACACGCCCGAAAGCAGAACACACTGTCCCCATAACTGACTGAAAGAGAGGAAAACGGGTCTACAGCACTCCTGACACACAGGCTTATAGGACAGTCTAGCCACTGTCAGAAATAGCAGAACAAAGTAACTCTAGAGATAATCTGATGGCGAGAGGCAAGCGCAGAAACCCAAGCAACAGAAACCAAGACTCCATGCCAACATCGGAGCCCAATTCTCCCACCAAAACAAACATGGAATATCCAAACACACCAGAAAAGCAAGATCTAGTTTCAAAATCATATTTGATCATGATGCTGGAGGACTTCAAGAAAGACATGAACACACTTAGGGAAACACAGGAAAACATTAATAAACAAGTAGAAGCCTACAGAGAGGAATCTCAAAAATCCCTGAAAGAATTCCCGGAAAACACAATCAAACAGTTGAAGGAATTACAAAGGGAAATAGAAGAAATCAAGAAAGAACACATAGAAACAACCCTGGATATAGAAAAACAAAAGACGAGACAAGCAGCTGTAGATACAAGCTTCACCAACAGAATACAAGAGATGGAAGAGAGAATCTCAGGAGCAGAAGATTCCCTAGAAATCATTGACTCAACTGTCAAAGTTAATGTAAAGCAGAAAAAGCTACTGGTCCAAAACATACAGGAAATCCAGGACTCAATGAGAAGATCAAACCTAAGGATAATAGGTATAGAAGAGAGTGAAGACTCACAGCTCAAAGGACCAGTTAATATCTTCAACAAAATCATAGAAGAAAACTTCCCTAACTTAAAAAAGATATACCCAAAGGCATACAAGAAGCCTAAGGACTCCAAATAGATTGGACCAGAAAAGAAACACCTCCAGTCACATAATAGTCAAAATACCAAACACACAAAATAAAGAAAGAATATTAAAAGCAGTAAGGGAAAAACGTCAAGTAACATATAAAGGCAGACCTATCCGAATCACACCAGACTTTTCGCCAGAAACTATGAAAGCCAGAAGATCCTGGACAGATGTCATACAGACCCTAAGAGAACACAAGTGCCAGCCCAGGTTACTGTATCCTGCAAAACTCTCAATTAACATAGATGGAGAAACCAAGATATTCCATGACAAAACCAAATTTACACAATATCTTTCTACAAATCCAGCACTACAAAGGATAATAAAGGGAAAAGCCCAACATAAGGAGGCAAGCTGTACACTAGAAGAAGCAAGAAACTAATCGTCTTGGCAACAAAACAAAGAGAAGAAAAGCACAAAAACATAACCTCACATCCAAATATGAATATAAGAGGAAGCAATAATCACTATTCCTTAATATCTCTCAACATCAATGGCCTCAACTCCCCAATAAAAAGACATAGATTAACAAACTGGATACGCAACGAGGACCCTGCATTCTGCTGCCTACAGGAAACACACCTCAGAGACAAAGACAGACACTACCTCAGAGTGAAAGGCTGGAAAACAACTTTCCAAGCAAATGGTCAGAAGAAGCAAGCTGGAGTAGCCATTCTAATATCAAATAAAATCAATTTTCAATAAAAAGTCATCAAAAAAGATAAGGAAGGACACTTCATATTCATCAAAGGAAAAATCCAACAGATGTACTCTCAATCCTAAATATCTATGCCCCAAATACAAGGGCACCTACATACGTAAAAGAAACCTTACTAAAGCTCAAAACACACATTGCACCACACACAGTAATAGGGGAAGATTTCAACACCCCACTCTCATCAATGGACAGATCATGGAAACAGAAATTAAACAGTGATGTCGACAGACTAAGAGAAGTCATGAGCCAAATGGACTTAACAGATATTTATAGAACATTCTATCCTAAAGCAAAAGGATATACCTTCTTCTCAGCTCCTCATGGTACTTTCTTCAAAATTGACCATATAATTGGTCAAAAAACGGGCCTCAACAGGTACAGAAAGATAGAAATAATCCCATGCGTGCTATCGGACCACCACGGCCTAAAACTGGTCTTCAATAACAATAAGGGAAGAATGCACACATATACGTGGAAATTGAACAATGCTCTACTCAATGATAACCTGGTCAAGGAAGAAATAAAGAAAGAAATTAAAAACTTTTTAGAATTTAATGAAAATGAAGATACAACATACCCAAACTTATGGGACACAATGAAAGCTGTGCTAAGAGGAAAACTCATAGCGCTGAGTGCCTGCAGAAAGAAACAGGAAAGAGCATATGTCAGCAGCTTGACAGCACACCTAAAAGCTCTAGAACAAAAAGAAGCAAATACACCCAGGAGGAGTAGAAGCAGGAAATAATCAAACTCAGAGCTGAAATCAACCAAGTAGAAACAAAAAGGACCATAGAAAGAATCAACAGAACCAAAAGTTGGTTCTTTGAGAAAATCAGCAAGATAGATAAACCCTTAGCCAGACTAACGAGAGGACACAGAGAGTGCGTCCAAATTAACAAAATCAGAAATGAAAAGGGAGACATAACTACAGATTCAGAGTAAATTCAAAAAATCATCAGATCTTACTATAAAAACCTATATTCAACAAAATTTGATAATCTTCAGGAAATGGACAATTTCCTAGACAGATACCAGGTATCGAAGTTAAATCAGGAACAGATAAACCAGTTAAACAACCCCATAACTCCTAAGGAAATAGAAGCAGTCATTAAAGTTCTTCCAACCAAAAAGAGCCCAGGTCCAGACGGGTTTTGTGCAGAATTCTATCAAACCTTCATAGAAGACCTCATACCAATATTATCCAAACTATTCCACAAAATTGAAACAGATGGAGCCCTACCGAATTCCTTCTACGAAGCCACAATTACTCTTATACCTAAACCACACAAAGACACAACAAAGAAAGAGAACTTCAGACCAATTTCCCTTATGAATATCGACGCAAAAATACTCAATAAAATTCTGGCAAACCGAATTCAAGAGCACATCAAAACAATCATCCACCATGATCAAGTAGGCTTCATCCCAGGCATGCAGAGATGGTTTAATATACGAAAAACCATCAACGTGATCCATTATATAAACAAACTGAAAGAACAGAACCACATGATCATTTCATTAGATGCTGAGAAAGCATTTGACAAAATTCAACACCCCTTCATGATAAAAGTCCTGGAAAGAATAGGAATTCAAGGCCCATACCTAAACATAGTAAAAGCCATATACAGCAAACCAGTTGCTAACATTAAACTAAATGGAGAGAAATTTGAAGCAATCCCACTAAAATCAGGGACTAGACAAGGCTGCCCACTCTCTCCCTACTTATTCAATATAGTTCTTGAAGTTCTAGCCAGAGCAATCAGACAACAAAAGGAGATCAAAGGGATACAGATCGGAAAAGAAGAGGTCAAAATATCACTATTTGCAGATGACATGATAGTATATTTAAGTGATCACAAAAGTTCCACCAGAGAACTACTAAAGCTGATAAACAACTTCAGCAAAGTGGCTGGGTATAAAATTAACTCAAATAAATCAGTTGCCTTCCTCTATACAAAAGAGAAACAAGCCGAGAAAGAAATTAGGGAAACGACACCCTTCATAATAGACCCAAATAATATAAAGAACATCGGTGTGACTTTAACCAAGCAAGTAAAAGACATGTACAATAAGAAGTTCAAGACACTGAGGAAAGAAATTGAAGAAGACCTCAGAAGATGGAAAGATCTCCCATGCTCATGGATTGGCAGGATTAATATAGTAAAAATGGCCATTTTACCAAAAGCAATCTACAGATTCAATGCAATCCCCATCAAAATACCAATCCAGTTCTTCAAAGAGTTAGACAGAACAATTTGCAAATTCATCTGGAATAACAAAAAACCCAGGATAGCTAAAGCTATCCTCAACAATAAAAGGACTTCAGGGGGAATCACTATCCCTGAACTCAAGCAGTATTACAGAGCAATAGTGATAAAAACTGCATGGTATTGGTACAGGGACAGACAGATAGACCAATGGAATAGAATTGAAGACCCAGAAATGAACCCACACACCTATGGTCACTTGATTTTTGACAAAGGAGCCAAAACCATCCAATGGAAAAAAGATAGCATTTTCAGCAAATGGTGCTGGATCAACTGGAGGGCAACATGTAGAAGAATGCAGATTGATCCATGCTTATCACCCTGTACAAAGCTTAAGTCCAAGTGGATCAAGGACCTCCACATCAAAGCAGACACACTCAAACTAATAGAAGAAAAACTAGGGAAACATCTGGAACACATGGGCACTGGAAAAAATATCCTGAACAAAACACCAATGGCTTATGCTCTAAGATCAAGAATCGACAAATGGGATCTCATAAAACTGCAAAGCTTCTGTAAGGCAAAGGACACTGTGGTTAGGACAAAACGGCAACCAACAGATTGGGAAAAGATCTTTACCAATCCTACAACAGATAGAGGCCTTATATCCAAAATATACAAAGAACTCAAGAAGTTAGACCGCAGGGAAACAAATAACCCTATTAAAAAATGGGGTTCAGAGTTAAACAAAGAATTCACAGCGGAGGAATGCCGAATGGCTGAGAAACACCTAAAGAAATGTTCAACATCTTTAGTCATAAGGGAAATGCAAATCAAAACAATCCTGAGATTTCACCTCACACCAGTGCGATTGGCTAAGATCAAAAACTCAAGTGACAGCAGATGCTGGCGAGGATGTGGAGAAAGAGGAACACTCCTCCATTGTTGGTGGGATTGCAGAATGGTACAACCATTCTGGAAATCAATCTGGAGGTTCCTCAGAAAATTGGACATTGAACTGCCTGAGGATCCAGCTATACCTCTCTCGGGCATATACCCAAAAGATGCCCCAATATATAAAAAAGACATGTGCTCTACTATGTTCATCGCAGCCTTATTTATAATAGCCAGAAGCTGGAAAGAACCCAGATGCCCTTCAACAGAGGAATGGATACAGAAAATGTGGTACATCTACACAATGGAATATTACTCAGCTATCATAACAACGGCTTTATGAAATTCGTAGGCAAATGGTTGGAACTGGAAAATATCATCCTGAGTGAGCTAACCCAATCACAGAAAGACATACATGGTATGCAGTCACTGATAAGTGGCTATTAGCCCAAATGCTTGAATTACCCTAGATGCCTAGAACAAATGAAACTCAAGACAGATGATCAAAATGTGAATGCTTCACTTCTTCTCTAAAAGGGGAACAAGAATACCATTGGCAGGGAAGGGAGAGGCAAAGATTAAAACAGAGACTGAAGGAACTCCCATTAAGAGCCTGCCCCACATGTGTCCCATACATATACAGACACCCAATTAGACAAGATGGATTAAGCAAAGAAGTGCAGACCGACAGGAGCCTGATGTACATCGCTCCTGAGAGACACAGCCAGAATACAGCAAATACAGGTGAATGCCTGCAGCAAACCACTGAACTGAGAATAGGACCCCCGTTGAAGGAATCAGAGAAAGAACTGGAAGAGCTTGAAGGGGCTCGAGACCCCATATGTACAACAATGCCAAGCAACCAGAGCTTCCAGGGACTAAGCCACTACCTAAAGACTATACATGCACTGACCATGGACTCTGACCTCTTAGGTAGCAATGAATATCCTAGTAAGAGCACCAGTGGAAGGGGAAGCCCTGGGTCCTGCTAAGACTGAACCCGCTGTGAACTAGACTGTTTGGGGGAGTGTGGCAATGGGGGGAGGGTTGGTAAGGGAACACCCATAAGGAAGGGGAGGGGGGAGGGGGATGTTTGCCCGGAAACCAAAGAATTATTGTTAAGTATTAAATAAATAAAAATAATTGAAAAAAATGGGTCACAATGTATACCGACCTTTCCATGCTGCTATGCAAATGGAATATTTTGATAATGTGACAGGTTTATAACTATTTCATCTTAGCTTCTCAGTAGTCTGTACTTTATGCCTCTGAACAATAAATATGTTGCCCTATTATACACACAGAAAAAAAGAAAAGGAAGTTTCTTTAAAAATATTTCAAATTATAAAAGTATTCATTTTCTGTGTTAGCTGTGGGAAGGTTGTTTATTTGTTTTTGTTAATTTGTTTGTTTTAATTGAAAATTGAGACATATTTACAATACATCAAAATAAGTGTGAAATCCATCACAATAGAATCCTCTGCATTCCAGTAATTTTTCTACAAGAGCAAAGTCCACTGAGAGGTCAACTATGTACAACAAACCTACTGCTTAATAATTGTCAGAGCTTTAAGTCTGTCTCATGTTCTCTACACTTAGATTTTTATAACTTTTGCATGAATGGGTGCAGATCTAATGTAATAGATCTAATAAGCTAGTATACGTGATTATGTCTCCTGCCCCCATGAGAAAGTACGTATTGTTTTGCTCTTTTGTTGTTGATGTTTGAGGAGCTATCTTTTTCATTATCCCCAATAGAAAATTAATCTAGTGATGAATTATTGAATAGAAACGAAAATTATGTATGATGATGAGAAGTTCCCCAAAACAGAGTGTACACAAAGTTAAATCTGAAATGTGTGTTGGTAGACATGCACACATGCTCTTGACTCATGTAGCTGACAAGCATTCAACTCCAGATCAACTTAAGTGATTTGGGAAATTAACTTATTTCACATAGAAGCAATCCAATGGGGAATATATTTTTTCTTAGTCGCTTCTTTAAGTGATCTAATGGTGAAATGGGATGTAAACAAATACTGTTACCCTGCATTTTTGTTTATACTAACATTTTAATTCATGTACAATCTCCATGTGCTCTTTCTCCATTTTGTTTCTCTGTGTCTGTGTTTTGCATGAATATATAGGCACACATGTGTATGTGGCATACATGTGAGTGCATGTGCATGTGTATGTGTGTGTGTGTGTGTGTGTGTGTGTGTCTTATATGGTATTTGTAAACATAGGTAACATGTGTATATATAATTTGGATATACTGAAACTCACGTTTGATTTGTGGATCAACCATGTGACTGATCTACTCACAAATCTCTGAAATCCCATTATATCAAGTGAATAGAGAGAGAAGCTAATAGGCAGGTGGTATCTCCTATTCTACCCTTGTAAGGAGAAAGTATTTTTTGGCAAGAAAAGCCAAACTTCAGCAAAGACATACACACCCCAAAAAAACAGGTAAGGTTATATCATTTGAAGAGAAAAGATATCAACTGGGAGAAAAATGAGTTTGACACATCTTCAATGCTTGAGAGACATGAGATTGAACTTCAGAAGATATAATGGGATGGGACCGACAGAATCTCTAAGGAGCCAAAATAAGCTAAACACTTGAAATTCTCATTACATGAGAGCTCACGGATTGGTAAGTATGGTAAAAATAATGATAAGAACTTTGCAGACCATATTCAATATCCATATAAGGCTACAATTTGAACAAGGTGAAATGTAGTCACCACCACACTGCTAACAACTACTTTATCAGTTACAGTGTGAAATACAGAGTTTAACTGTAGACAGAAGAGAAGGATGTTATCTGAAAACAGACAAGGCTGTGCTGGAACTGAACAGTTTTCCATGTAAGTAACCAAGCAAGAATACAGCAGCTGCCTGATGCAAAAGTGAGCAAAGAGGAATGAACTGCATAGATACTATGTGTACAGAAATACAGGCAATTTGGTAGAATTTTAAGATGTTGAGATGAAAGAATAGGAAGAAATTTCTATCAAGCAAGGCACCATGTCTTGCTCTTACAATACCCACATTTAAGAGACCGAGGGAGAGGAACTAGGAATTTCAGGTTAGCCTGGAATACATATCAAGACACCACCTCTTTTTTCTCTTTTTTTAAATTTAAATCAATAGTCTGATTGATAGAATATCATGAACAATATTAAGAAAACAGTAATTTAGAGCCTACGCAATCATACTCTCTCTAAGAAAACATGTTCTATAAAGAGACTGGAGGGGTTGGGGATTTAGCTCAGTGGTAGAGCGCTTGCCTAGGAAGCACAAGGCCCTGGGTTTGGTCCCCAGCTCCAAAAAAAAGAACCAAAAAAAAAAAAAGAGACTGGAACTATTAAGTTACAGATAACAGGTGCCATATTGAACGATGCATCATGAAGAATTATGGTGTTGTTTGGTTGATCCTTCTTCTCTTTCATGGCTCATTTTACACTTCTTAAGATTTGTTTCTGTCCACATCATTATTGTGCAGACATCTAGATGTTCACTGCCTTTAAATTTATGTATGTAAACCAGTAATTATTTATTTATCCAATGATTATTTGATTTTAATTCATCTTCAAAAATGATGAGTCTTGAGGAAATGATAACTTTATTATGTGGGTTTGAATATTCATAATGGCAAACAGAGTAAAATCTGGGCCCAACACACACACACACACACACAAACACACACACACACACACACACACACACAGGGTGGTTGGAGAGACTATACCTGTGGCATCAGGAAAGCATAGAGATGAGTGGGTGGATCAGTTTTTCTGTATAACATTGATAACTAGTTAATGATAAGAATGTGTAAAAATCGAGATACACTCAAGGTTTTCTTTTCCTTCATTTGAATGATAGCTTATACAGCCTGTAAAACTGAACTTAAACCGAAGATAAATCTTCCGCCTGAGCATCATTAGTCCAGGACTACATGTTTCCAAATTCTTTTGTAAATATTTGGACACTTGGCTCAATGCTTAGCACACTTTGAAAAATTCCCTGGTGTTAAGAAAGTATAAGATAAGAAATTATGTGAGAAAAAAATCTTTTCTAAGCTTTGATTTTTGTAACTGCAGACTGACTTTGACTCTGAAGTAACTGAGGCTTTAAAATACTAAAAAATTAATATCTCTCATCTACAATAATCCTAAAAATTGCTTACTGTTCTGTGTTTCTGGAGATGAGTGTCAATTATGTCAATTGCTCTTTGTGGCAGGAGAAGGGCTTGACTGTCAAATGCTTTGCAAATGCCAAGTTCTCTGAGGTCCCTGGAGAATGCTTCCTTCTGTTCACCCACATTCTTCTCTCATTGCCTTAGCTATCTTCACCAGTCCATCTCTACACACCCCAATGTACTTCTTTCTGGTGAACTTATGTATCCTGGAAATTGGTTACATGGGCTTTGTCACACCTAAGGTGTGGAGAGCCTTGTACTTACGACTCTCTCAGGAGGGATGTACCACACAGATGTTTTTCTTCACACTTTTTGGTATAACTGAGTGATGCATATTGGCACCCATGCCTTTGCCCAGCGTATGGCCCAGCTTCACTATGCAACCCAAATGAGTCGCGGTCTGTGTGTCCATTTGGCAATTATTTCATGGAGAATGGGATGCCCTGTAGGTTTGGGACAAAACTACTTGAGGCCCAAATCTAATCACCCATCAGGAGTTGATAATCTCTTGGTCTATACAGCAGTGACATTCATGCTGAACACCATCATCTAAAGCCTAAATAAACAAGAAGTCAAGGCTGCATTGAGAAAAACTCTGGGTCTGAAGAAAGTTGTGATAACAAATAGGTAATTGAGGATCACAAAGTGCTTTTTCAAAAAGGTGCATAGTCTGTGAAAGAAAGAAAACAAAACCACTGTGCTCTTTCTGGCTGTCTTGAAACAAACTTTTAGAAACATAACTTTGTTTTAGAGTGTTCTCTACATTCACCACCATTCTTAATTGCAAACAGTGGTAAAGTACGATTACTATTAAACAAGTTTAGTAGATTAGTCCAGTACTTAAATATTTTGATCTGGGCAGAGTTTAAACCACATGCTAATGTCTCAGGGTCCTTGAAAGTTCTCTGTATCCTTTCTTAACTATTTGGAGATCTTCCAAGAAATACTTCCAAGTGATCTCAGCTCATTTTGCTACAATTCCATATTCCTCAGTACATGTAAATTCATTTCACTGGACTGGAACTCCTAAGTAGTTCTCAGGGGAGTGAATTGTTAGACTCTGCTTTGTGTACCATTTGGTCAGTCCACATGTCAGATTTGGGCACCCAGCGCCTATGATTTTGGAACAGGAGTAATCATTCTTCCCTTTTATGATTTCTAACAGGATGTTGGAAAAGAATTTCAGCCAGGTGATTCTCAAAATCAACATCATAGTTTCAGATAAACACAAACACACACACACACACACACACACACACACACACACACAAACACATCTGCATGCATGCACACATTATAAAGGAAAATAAGTGAGTTTACAAGTGACAGAAGACTAATATAAAAGGTCAGCTAGTGTTAGAAAATTAGATACTGGTTGTTATTCCCCAATAAAATAAAATTAGAATCTTGGGTCTTTATGTGTATAATGAAAGAAAAATAGAATTCCATTTTGGTGTGCAGACAATATGGAAGATTTTAAAATATAAATTACAGTGATACTAAAACTAGAGTATAGTTTGAGTCATGAGTCACCCAAACATTAAGACATTGATTATATTTTCCTCAGAAGTCTTGTTTTGAGTCTACTTAGAGGTAGGAAGGACCATTAAGGCCAAAGTTTTGCAAAAAAAATGACCGAGAAACTGAAAACAAAGCCTAAAATTTTGAAGAGACACACAGTCTTTTCATAGTATTTAAGTAATTCTTCTAAAACTTCTATTACTTTAAAAGGAAATCCAATAGAAAAATACATTAAAATATTTTTTAACTATCAAAGGAAAATAATTTAAAATAATTTCATTGCTCCCTAATGGGGCGATATTAAGATGCCAGGTGTCCACCTAGTGCTGAACTGAGACAAAAAAAGCAGGAAACAATTTTTGGTATCTGCATCAAGTACATACAATCTCAACCTAAAAAAGAAAAAAACGCTAGGCAAATCCAAAATCAGAGACATTCTACCAAAGTAATTATTTCTCTTCAAAGGTCTGGTCATAGAAGATAAAAATAGTAATGAATTATCACAGAATAGAATAACGTACAGTATGTAATAATTGAATGTCAATGGATTTCTGGATTGGATATGGGCATAGAATATAGAGAGTGTACAGTAGTACAAACATTGCTTTTATGATTTGGTCAACCAACTGTGGTACTTGTAATATGTTTTTTTTCAATTATCTAATTTTTGAGAATTAGTTATTAGATGGATTATGTAATATAAAATTCAGGAGTGGGGTACGATACAAAAGAGTATTGTTTCCTATCAATTAAATCTGATATTTTTCTGTATATTTTGACTTCTGCTTATTTTTTGTATTTATTCATTTTATTAATTTCTTTATGTCTCAAATGCTGCCCTCCTTCCTATTTTCCCCCTCAGAGTCCCTTACCTCAACCCCCATCCCTTTCACATTTCTTCTTTTAAAAAGACAAAACAACAGTAACTAAGGCATGTTTACTCCCTGAATAGCCATTCATTTGAACATGTATTAGAAAGTCTACAACATTGATAGTGCAGATATCAGAAATAGTTCCTAAAATGATCTTCAAAAATTATATATTCTCCAGTTATCAGCTATCAGCTATCAGGTATCAGCTTGACAAAACTGGAAGAAATCCAGAACATGAATATCCTTGTTCATATATACATAGAGAAAAATGATCAGACAACAAGAAAAACAGATAGCAGCATTCCTGGATTCAACAGAAGAGGACCTCAGTTCCTGTAATATATTCTGCATGAGTGTAGAGACTCTATGAGCTAATACTTGAAAATAAACACCTACAATATCCAACAAAAACTAACCACAAACTGCAACCTTTATAAAAGTTAAACAAATATGTGGAAAGTATAATTTTTCAGCTATGTATGAGTATACTAAGGTATATTATATGTATATTAATAAAATTTAAATTTTATTACTGCAAATTTTTATTACAATTTTTTAAATAAATAGATTTAAAGTGACTCAGGTGATTGCTAACTTTTTCTGGCTTTGATTATTATGGATCAATACAATTTTTATTTGACTGTGATTATCACTTTGAATATTCACGTAAATCAAATGATTTCAACAAGGAACAGCTTAGTACTTTTTGTTGTACTTATGTAAGTGTATTACCTGCTTGTCTACATGTGAGACATATGCATGCCTTCTGCCCAGGAGGTTGAAGAGCATGTGAGATTCCGTGATGCTGAAATTACAGCCACCTGTAAGCTGTAACATGGGAGCTGGGGATTGGCCCTGGGTCCTCTGCAAGTACAGATAGTGCTATTAATCACCGAATCATTTCTTCATATTCAGCAAACGCCATTTTTTTTGTAAATATAGTGCCTAAGCTGCCTGTCTTCTGCATAGTCCACTGTTGTCTCAAATGTGATAATTTAATATTAAATTCACAGAATTGCTTCTTACCTTCATATATATATATATATATATATATATATATATATATATTCTCACACAGACAACACATTCACACACACACACACACAACTGCATCCTTCCTTCAAGTAGACCTAGTTATTTATATAGTTATTTGTTTATTTATGCACTTTACATACTGCACTCTGGCCCCCTCTAGTTCACACTTCTCACAATCTATCTCCCAGCCCTTTCTCCTCTAAGGAGTTTCAGACCCCACAGGGTTATTCTTTCATGATGCATGTCCAGTCTCTGTGATGCTAGTCACATCCTCTGCCACTGAGTCCAGACACATCAGTCTAGATGGATAGGGGTGGGGAGGTTGAGGTCATATACAGAAAGAGGCCTAGACCTGGGGTAAGAATGTTGCCCATGAATCAATGGGTTTTTCCTTACTTGAGACTCACAGCCTCAGTGATATCCACCTGAAGAGCCCTCCTCCTGTAGCCAGAGAGCAACCAAAATGGAGTGATAGAGACACTAACTTTTGACCCAAATGTATTCTGACCACAGGAAATGCAGGGTCCATGCATAGAGCAGAGAGTGAGGAATGGTCATCCAATGGTTAGTACAGATTGAGAAGTCCCCCATGGATCAGCACCGATCCTTGACACTATTAATGACACTCTGCTATGCTTGCAGACAGGAGTCTAGTCTCAGAGACTTTACAAATCTGCTCACTCAGTCAGATGCAAAAACCCATTAGTCAAACCACAGTTGGAGCTTGGGGATTCTGATGGAAGAATAGAATGAAAAGGATTATGGCCTCTAAGGACATAGGCACTCCACAGTCTTTGTCTTCATGCGGATACCTAACAACTAGAATTGGAATTTCCCAAAACATATTGTCTGTTGATGGGATATCTGTTTCTTTAAAATTCATTTATTTACTTACTCACTTTACATCCAAAAATCGGTGCTCCGTCTTCATGGGATGGCAACACTCATTTTCGATGGCACCTGTAAAAAGACAAAGCTACACATTTGCTACCTATGTCCTGGGGGCTCAGGTTCTGTCCACTTTCACTCTCTGATTGGTAGTTCAGTCTTTGGCAGATCACAAGAATCACTGTGAGTTGACTCTATTGTTCTTCCTGTGGAGTCCCTCATATCATCTGGGCCTCAATTCTTCACCTGTTTTTCTTTGTTTTTTTTTTTAAGATTTCCCAAGCTCCAGCTAGTGTTTGGTCATGAATCTTTACACTTGTTTCTCTCAGCTGTTGGGTGGAGTCACTCAAAGGACAGTTATGCTAGGAATCTGTCTACAATCACGATAGAGTATCTTTAATAGTGTTAGGGATCGGTGCTTGACCACGAGGTAGTTCTCAATCTATGCTAACCATTGGTTGGACGTTCCTTCCATGTCTGTTGTATCTATATTTGTCTCAGAAGATCTTGTAGGCTGTGTTCATTTTGGTTTGAACGTTTTGTGGGTGTGTTTTCTTCTGTGTCACATCATTGGGAGTCATGCCTGGCTACAGAAATGGCAAATTAAGGTTCTGTATCTCTATTGCTAGAGTCACCCCAATAGACACCCTGGGGATTCGCCTTTTACCATTCTCTGGCAATTTCTAGAGATGTGCACCCCACACTTGTGATTTCCATTCCCTTTTCCCTGCAATCACTATACCTAATTCTTCCAAACTCACTATACTTAATTCCTCCAACATACTCCCTTCTCTACCTCCCCTTCTATTCAGTTTCCTCCCTCCCTCCATCCGCCTCAATATCTATTCTGCTGAATGCATTTTAAAGTCAATATTTAGGAAAAAACACTAAGCAAGTATAGGAAGTATTCCATAAGTACTTGTGGTGGAAGTTTAGGCAAGACATGAACATATTTAATTTTATAGAGGCCAAAATTACAACATATATTGTTAGAAGAGACACTGTCTACATTATATTCAACATGAAGGAAAACCATTTATATATTCTTTTAAGTTATACAAGAGAATCTATTAAAAGTGTTACACACATCACACAACTTTATTACTTTGAAAACTCTATTGCAAATATTTACACAATGAAAAGTACAAAGGTTTAAACTCATGTGAGTGTACTTTGTTGTAAAGTTAAAGTTTATATATATGGTTTGATGACAACAGCCATCTCAGATTCACAGGGGATAAATACATCAGGGAGTTCTCTATTACCTTACCTGTCTTCTTTCCTTTATTCCTGATGAAGACTCAACTCATCGGCAGCCCCTGCTGTGAGAGATAGATCATAAAATGCCTAACGGTCTACAACCCAGAGTACATCGATAGAAAAGATAAAAGACAACATCTCCAAATAGTATATGCAATCGAAACTTTCTTGTAGTTTTTAAAAAAAAATTCAAAGAACAAACCACATCCGAGGTTATAACCACATATTGGAAACAGTAGCTGTAGGAAGCATTCAGGGGATTTTAAACATCTGCACCTAAGATCGAAACTGCCTCCGTGAACATGAAGATTTATTCCTTTGGCAAGAAAGTCAGTCTGTCTCTTGACAGTCGTGCAGTCTGTCCTTCACTAGAGTGACGGCCATGCTCTATGAATGTGTACAGATAAACACATACCGGTTTTCATATCTTCAAATAATTTCAAGAAGAACCTGAAAGAGAATATATAATGTTCCAGAGAAAAAAATACAGGAATTTAAATTAGCCAGCATTAATATGTTGTTAAAATTTTCTGCCTACAATATTTTAATAATTTTGACTCTTCCTGCTATGAATGAAAAAATGGTTATGTAATGTCTACCAACCCCCAAAACCTGTAATATTGTGAAAACTGTCTTATTTCTCCATAACTTGGGTCTTTGGTCACCAACCTTCTCATTGCCTATCTAAATTCTGTTCCTCAAATAGATCAGAAGACTATGTGAGGGTGTCACTCTCATGTAGAAGACCAAGGAACTTTCTGTACTTGCATGTATTTGCTCTTGGGAACATGTAAATGAAACTTTCAGTTTCAAGAACTAAAACATGGCCGTCGAATGGGACACACATGGAAAATAATCTTCCTGCCATCAGTGAACATTAGCACACTGGTAACAGCACAGACAATAAAATAATGTAATAATCCTGGAATAGTAATAATAATAATAATAATGATAATGATAATAATATAATGATGATTATTTTAATAATAATAATAATAATAATAATAATAATAATAATAATAATAATAATAGAATAATCCCCTCAAGGGATCACAGACTAAGTAAAGTAAATATTGAGACATGTTTTTCAAGGGTTATTTTACCCATGAAAGCTATTTTCACTAGGACAGACTCCTCATACTTGAAAATCACTCAACCTGTCATGACTTCACAGAGAGATTTGAGAATCAGGGTGGTCTTTTCTTAGGACAGGAGAAAGATTTGCCAACTTTCCAAAAAGAAAAGCAAACCAGACAGTCTGTGTGAGGATGGTTAGCTTGTGCATGACTAACACACACACACACACACACACACACACACACACATACACACACACACACACATAAACACACATATCCACACACACACAGACACACAGACACACACACATACACACAGACACACCAAGAGAGACACAGACAGACAAACAGACAGATACACACACACAGATACACACACATACACACACATAAACACACATACACACACATAAACACACATACACACACAGAGACATACACACATACAAACACTCACACGCATAAAAATGCACACACAGAGACACAACACAGGAACACACATACACACACATAAACACACATACACACACATACACAGAGATAGACACACACAGATGCAAACACACACAAACACTCACACACATAAAAATACACACACACAGACACACAGACAGACACATAGATACACAGACAGACACACAGATACACAGACACACACACAGACAAATAGACACACACACACACACACACACACACATCTCTGATGTATGCTTCTTAGAGTGTCCAGGTGCAAAAGGATGAAGTGGCCTCTGGAACTATTCGGTCAACAGAATCTTGGTCTGCCTGCAAGTGAGTTGGGGGTTGCTCCAAGGTATTCAGTGTCACAACTCTGTTAGAAGGTATTCAGGGACGCGCTGTGTGCATATATTTTACTCAGGTTGAACAAGGGCTACACAAACCTTGAAGAGCGGGAAGGGGTTTCGGGTGGATTTACATAGATGGAGGCTTAAGGTACCAGAAGGGCTCATTTGCTTGAGCTTTTATAATCTCTGTCCCAGCATCGGTCTGTTATTCAGGGATCTCCATTTGACCTCCTCAGAAACCGACTCCACTGAATGTGCCCCATCCCAAAACCTGAGGTTCCACTTGCTTGATTTCAAAAGATTGAAGGTTCGGACTCTGCGTTCTCTATCAGATTAAATACTCGGGAGGTTGTTCTCTAGACGCCATGAACTAACAAGTGCATCCATTGAGTTTCTGCATTAACCCATATGTCCCCTAATTCTGGCCGGTTCTCTCTGCACAGCGCTATTCCTCCATCTTCCCCACCAACCTTCAGCTCCTGTCTCAGTCGTCCGAACTTCAATCACAGAATCTGTTACAGTTTTCCTTTCAGAGAGGTTGATGCTTTCCCTCTCACCGGCCTTCTCCTTTCCTTTGTCCTCTCTCCATTTGTGGATTGTAGATAGAATATGATTTGCCTCACACCTGATACCATCCATAGGTAAACACGCGCCATGTTTGTGTCTCTAGGTCTCAGCTCGCTCTCGGGCTGTTTTTTTTTTTTTTTTTTTGTTTTGTTTTTTTGTTTTTGTTTTTGTTTTTGTTTTTTTTTTCTAGTTTCAACTATTTTCCATGAAGCTTCATGATAGCATGACCCAATCCCCATGAGGATATGCCTAACTCCCATGATGTCATGCCCCACCTACACGATGTCATGAGCCACACCCATGATGTCACGCCACCATCCCCGTGATGTCATGCCTTTGCCCCTTGCAAGAATGGTTGTATATATTCACCAGGTAACAGTCTGAATGCTGCACTGTCACCACACTCCTCCAGGCTCCCACCATTTACAGTCCCTCTTTCTATCCTCTCCCCATCTTCTCTGAGAGAGTGGAGTGCCCTTCTGGGTGCACCCTCTCCCCTGGCACATCAAGTCTTTGCAGGGTTAGATTCATCATCTCCCACCAGGTCCTGAAAACGAAGCTCGAGTAGGAGAACAGGATCCAAAGACAGGCGACGGGTTTAGTGAACCCTCGTGAAGACCACTGTGCTCCTCTGCCTCTTTCAGTCCTTTCCTCAGCTCTTTGGTTAGACTCTCTGAGCTCTATCCGATCTTTGGCCGTGCACCTCTGCTTCTGTGTCAGTCGGCTGCTCGGTGGAGCCTTGCAGAGAACAATAATGCTATCCTCCCGTCTGCAAAAATGTCAGTGTTTGAGGTTTGCCCGTAGGATAAGTCTCACATCCGGCTACTTATCCTTTGTCCATTCCCTCATTTCTCTTCCATCTCTGTACCTGTGTCTTTTATAGAGAGGGCAATTTCTGTGTCAAAATTTTGGGGGTGGCTTTGTGTCCTTATCCTTCCACTTTTGGTCCTCTGTGGCTATGGAAAGTGACCATTTCAGTATTTGTATCCCCACTGCTCCGAGTCTCAACTAAAGTCACCCTCATACACGCTAGGGTAGCCTCACCAATCCCAGATTGCAGGCAAATCTTAGAGATAGCACCCACCCTGGACAGTCACTGATTTCTCTTTATTCTCTTGGCCCTCTGTCCCTCTTGCTCGTCTCTCTCAAGAAATGATTCTCAAACCCCATTTCCCGTCCCATCCCCTCAGCCACCCATTCCTTTCCTTCCATCTGCCTCCTCTCATTATTTTATTCCTCCTTCTGAGTGAAATTCAATAATTTTTCTTGGGTCTTTCTTCTTGTTTAGCCTCTTTGGTTCCTTAGATCTTAGTGTTTGAATTCTGTACTTTATGGCTAATACCCTCTTTTAAGTGAGTATGTACATGTTATTTTGGGACTCAGTTACCTCATTCAGAACAATACTTTCTCATTCCATCTACTCCACCGCATCTTCACAATGTCCTTATTTTTCATAACTGTGTAGTATTCCATAGTGTAAATGAACCACATTTTCTGTAGCCATTCTTTGGTTGAGGGGCTTCTGGGTTATTTCTATTTTCTGCTCATTATGAAGAAAGCAGTTAGAACGTTATGGAGCACATGTCCTTGCGGTATGGCAGAGGTTTTTTCAGATATAAGGCCAGGAGAAGTATAGCTGGGTCTTTAGGAAGAATATTCCCCATTTTCTCAGAATACACTGGATAGATATGCAAAATCATTATTTGAATTTGATCTTCCCCCAGCAAATGTTATTTGTATCCTGATATTTATCTGCTTCCTCAAAGGAGGTTGCCCCTGACTAGTCCTCTTTCATGGAATAAGGAGATCGCATATGAACCTTCTGTCCCTTTTAACTGTTCTTTAAATGTTAAAGCCTATGACAGTGAGCCAGAGGGGAAAGTTGATACTGGAGTACTGAGGGTGTGGTTAGGTAGAGAGTCAGAAGAGGGTAAGAGAGGTATAGTTTATTACTATATAATAATTTAATATACTAACATAATATATTAGTATCAATTATATTTTATTGTGATATAAATATATAATAATATAATGTATTAATAAAATATGACTATATTATTTATTTTAATAATAATATTCTTTAATATGTTAATATAGTATATTATTAATTATATTATTATAATGATTGTACATATCACTTTAATATATTAATTTATTATAATAATATTTTATATATGTGTATAAATATGTATATATATGTATTTATATACAATATACATATATATGTGTATATATACATATACTGCATGGTATGCAACATCCACAAAGTTAACTCCAGGTGGAGCTCGCACGTTAATGTGAAATGCTGAGGGCAGAATATTTTTATTTTTCAGTTCAGTTTGCTTATATAGTGGATCACTTTGATGGGTTTTCATAGATTGATCCACTCCTGCAGCCTCAGGAGGTAGCCTACATGATGACACTGAATGGCGGTTTTGATATGCCCTTGGATTTTATTTTTGAGCATTTTACCTATTATTTTTTCCACCAATGTTGGTAAGGGAAATTCTTCTGAAATTCTTTCTTTGTTGTGTCGTTTGTGATTTATGTGTCAGGGCGAAACTGGTGTCATGGAATCATTTTGGCGTTTTCCTCCTGTTTCTGTTTTTTTGGTGTAGGTTGAGAATTCTTTGAAAACCTGGTAGGAGTCTGCACTCAAACAATCTGGCCCTTGGGCTCTTTCAGTAGGGAAACTTAATTACTGTTTGTGTCTTATTAGGTGTTGTAGAGCTATTTACAGAGTTTATCTTACCTAAATTTACCTGTGGTCAGTGCAATCAGTCTACAAAATCATCCACTTTAAAGTGAGAACTAATGATTATGTGACTTTCATCATTGTACATTGATACGGCTCCCTGTTCATTTCTGAATTTGTTATTTGGATGCTCTCTCCTCCTATTACATTATCTGTCTGAGGATTTGTCTGTCGGATTGATGTTCCCAAGGAACCAGCTCTTGTTTTTTGTTTTTTTTTTTGTTTTTTTTTGTTTTTGTTTTTGTTTTGTTTTTTTGTTTTTTTTTGATCTTTGTATTCTCTTTGTTTCTGATGGATCACTCTCACCCTGAGTCTGATCATTTCTTGCTGTCTCCTCCTTTAATATGTATTTGCTTCTTTCTTTTTTAGATATCTAGGGTGTGCTGGGAAGTTGCTAGTGTGGGGTCTCTCCGGTTTCTTTATAAAAGCACCCTGTGCTGCATATGCAGGTAAGTTTGGAGAAGTTGTGCCTTCATTTTCATTAAATTCTAGGAGCACTTTTTGTTTTTCATCTCTTCCCTGAACTGGTGGATCTTAAGTTGCCAGCTATTGAATTTCAATGAGTTTATAAACTTTTTCTTATTGTTGAAGTCCAGTTTTAATCCATGGTGATCTGAGAAGATCCAATGGTTAGTGCAGTATTTCTGTATCCATTGTGGCTTCTTTAGAGTGGGAGAACATGTTCATTTTAGGATAAGGTTCCATGAGGTACTGAAAAGAGAGTGTGTACTTTTGTGTTTGTGTGAACTATTCTGTAGATATCAGTGAGGTCAATTTTATTGAACCCCGTGTTTGTTAAATCATTTATTTATTTATTTTTTTAATTTCTGTCTCAATGGCCTGCCTTTGGTGAGATGGGACATTGATGTCACCCACTATTAATGTGTGAGGTTCGATGTGATATTTACGCTTTAGCAATATTTCTCTCACCAATATTTCTGCTTTTTGTCTTTGGCCTATAGACATCCAGAATTGAGATGTCATTTTGGTGGATTTTTCCTCTGATGCATATGAAGTATCCTTCCCCGTCTCTTTTGATTACTTTTGGTAGAAAGTCTGATTTGCTGGATGTTAGAATGGCTACACCATCTTGTTTCTTGTGTCCATTAGGTTGGAAATCTTTTCCAACCCCTTGGTCTGAGGTTGTGTCTATCTTGGTTGCTGGATTGTGTTTCTTGAGTGTAACAGACGGATAGATCCTGATTTTACATCCATTGTGTTAGCCTGTGTCCTTTTACTCTTGAGTAGAGGACATTAATGCTTAAAGGTATTAATGAGATGTTGCGGGAGCAGGGTTTTTTTTTTTTTTTTTTTTTTTTTTTTTTTTTTGCTTGCATGTTTTTTTGGTTTTTGTGTTTTCGATTAGGATGTTTGAGTATGTATGTGAGTATTACATCTGTTCAGTAGGGTGCATGATTTTTTTTGTTTGTATTTTTTTGTTTTTTGTTTTTTTTGTGGAGCTATTGGAGTATGCATGTGAATGTGAGATCCTTTCTGTAGGTTATGCTGTGTAATTATTAATTTCTAGGGGGAGGCAGAGATGTTTCAATTTCTGAAAATCAATCAATATAATTCACTATATAATGAAACTGAAAGAGAAAAATCACATGATAATCTCATTAGATATTTAAAAAGCTTGCAAAAATATTCCAACCCACCTTCATGTTAAAAGGGTGAGAGCAATCAGGGATACGAGTCCTATGCAGAAACATAATAGAGGCAATGGACAGCAGGCCGGTACCCAGCATCAACCTAAATGGAAAGAAATGTAAAGCAATTCCTTTAAAGTCAAGGACAATGTAAGGCTGCACACTCTCCCTAATTAGTATAGTATTTGAAATTATATCTAGGGTAAAAGCATAGTTCAAATTTGGTTCTGAAATGGAGTATTGCCAAGGCCTGTGAAGGAGGAATGGCACAGAGCTTTAGAAATCCTGGGGTATGGCCCACTCTTCAGCACAGTCTCGTTGGACCTTGGTGAGTCATGAACCCCACGAGGATTTCAGGCAGAGTGGTGCTCAGTTATTGCACTCATTCTCTCTTAATCTAAGAAGTGCATGAAAATCCTCATGGAGCTTTCTACCACTCAGAGGGCAGTGCCATTGGCATTTGCAATAAGAGTGATACAGGTCTTTTAGCAAATGCCTCTGGGGTAGATCATTGCTTCTATCATTGCCCGAGGAAATGTAGAATGATTAGCGAGGACCACAACCCATTAAAAGCATTTGGAAAAATAAAATTGTTTGTGAAGCTGGCTAAGATCTTTTCCCTACTGACTCTGATATAAAAAACAATGTATGGAACAATTTGTAGTTCGGAAAGGCTGGGATCTTTTAAGGTCAGGGATCAAGAACAATGGCGGCACAGGCTAATGGTGTGACTGTCACAAATGCTGGACTGTTGATGACTGCTTTCTGAACCAGTTTTACCCTCAGCTTCCTGATAGGATTTAATAAGGTTTGCCAATCACAGATGTGCATTCTGATCATTTAAAGCAGGTATAACATTTTTATACAGATGTTTAGATTTCTGTTTCTAAAAGATTCTTACAAGTATCCTTTTAAGGATAAATAATACAATACTTTAACATTTCTCTGTGAATTCAAATTGCTTACTTATGAAGTTACGTTGACCTTGGGAGCAATTTGTTTTCTTTAGGTGTACTATATAATGTTTGTTCTAATACAGTACTGGGTATCACTTTTTTCATCACTAAGCAAGAGAAGAAAACTAGAATATGATCACATTTGTAATACAATATTCAATAAATTAAAGGTCTATAGGGAAAATACTGCCCGTTGCGAAACAGAGAAAACCTAGAAAATTGAACTGTATGTCACAGGAATAATCCTGGGAGTATAAATATTATCTAGAAGAATCACCTCCACTCCATCTTCCTAAATCTTTTCTACCCGTGACGTGCCCCAGACTAACTTTCACCATTCAGAGCATTTAACCACTAATGAAGAAAAGCGAAGTATCTAACTTTATAGAGAGATGGAGTACGTAAATGTTTCCACTGTGACACAAGAGACTCTCCTGGAAAAGGCACTCTTGAAACTGGTCAATGTAAGAAAAGCTGTTCAGCATGTAGGTCATGGGCGTTCTAAGAGACATTATCATTAGGTCCTCTCTGAAAAATCTCTTGTAACCTAGAGAGCCCTAGCTCCTTTTGTGAGGTCACAAGTGTTGTCCTGATAGCATCTGCCTCTCAGATATTTCTTCAGTACCCCTAGAGCTTACTAATTGGCCTTTAATTCAGAATAAACAGACATTTTTGAAGGGAGAACAAAGAGGATGAAGAAATCAGAGATGTGCAAAGAAAGCTTCCCTTCTGTTTTGGTATCAAAAAGGAAGAATTACCTGGTCCATTTGAGAGCTCAGTGAGTCCGGGGTAGGTGTTTAGTGGGTTTCCTGAAGAGACAGCCTTCATCTCAGCTTTCCACATATGGGAATGAGGACATGGGAGCCTCTCAAAATCATCTGGACTTACCTGTTCTTATGGTTCCTGGAAGTCAGAGAGTTTATATCATTCATTTCTTTATTCCAAAAGCCAAGGGATGGAAAGGGCACAGTTGTTTTCCTGAGAGTGCATGGCCATTATTCTTTTTGACAAGAAGAAAAGGGACTTAAAGAACACGGGAAGGACAAGTTTTGTAACCCTAGCTCTGTGTAAACTCCTCCATGCTTTAGATTCCTATAGTGCAGTTTGTGCCTGACCCTGATATCTGGGATAGAGAAGAGCTTCTATTTGAAACATCATCATCTCAGTCCTTCAACTATTATTTCTATGACTGTCATTACCTGATAGTGACTCATTAGATTTCTGAGTCAATAGCTGTAATTAGCTGGTAGTTTTCTCTTCTTTTATTTCTTATATCTTTTATTTTTTACAAATTTTATTTCTTTTTTTAAAATGTATATTTATATATTTATATTTAAAATACTGTTTCCTTTTAGAATTTCCTCCCGTAAGATCCCTAACAGGTCCCTCTCCACTTCTTCTATAAACCATCCCATTACTGTCCCTTCACATTCCCTTTAAATGCAAGTCAAACCAAGGGAGGACCAAGGGCTTAACCTTCCTTTGGTGCCCAACAAGGCCATCCTCTACTACAAATGCAGTTGGAGCCTTAGGTCTTTCCATTTTCCACCTTTGAATATTGGTCTCGTACCAGAAAGATCTGGTTCACTGGCATTTTTGTTCTTATGGGTTGAAACCCTTTTCAGCTCTTATTATCCTTTCTCAGAATCTACCAACTGGAACTCCATTTCCAGTTTACTGGTTTGCCATTGACATTCACTTTTGTATTTGACATGCTCTAGCTTTGTCTCTCAGGAAATATCTATATCTGTTTCCTGGCAGAATGCATTTCTTAGCTTCATCAATGTTATCCAGTTTTGGTGGTTGAATATATATATATATATATATATATATATATATATATATATATATATATATATATATATATATATTTTAGGTGCTTCCTACACCTATTAGGTTAGGTGGAATGATTACATGGATTCTGCACAACTAGGTCAAGAATGTAGAGTTTGCAAATGAGTATATCAAAGAGACTCCCTCCTGTACTTATGAAGGTATTGAGTTGAGGTTTCACTGTTCCTCAAGTCTTTCTTCCCCCTGCCCATGCTCCTGTTTCTTATATATGACATTAAGGAAGAATCATGGCAACACATCTAAAACCTTCAAGTCTGGCCATGGGAACACAGGAAGTAGATAGTGTAGTACAGATATCAAATGTTAATAGAGAAACGAATTGTATACTCCATGTGGTCCTTTGCTTTATTGATGTAGGTAATTTTTGAATAACATAAGGATTTGGGAATTTATAATTGAAGTAGGTACACCATATTTACACTGTTATTCTCAGTCTATAGATGGGCCCACTTTGTTTCCAAAATCATAGCAGAGAATGGAATTTGAAAACAGAATTTTTGAGTACATATTCAGGAATATTTATAATGTCCCCTATGAAGGAATGTACAATAGGAAAGTGAAATACAATATTCATTCAACGAAAGTTGTGTAGGTAAAGTACTGGCCTTTATAAAATTAAGAAAACCTAGAAAATTGAACTGTATGTCACAGGAATTGACCTGGGAATAAAAATATTATCCAGAAGAATCTCCTCCACTCCAAGTTCCTAAATAATTTCTATCCATGCCAAGCCCCTGACTCATTTTCTCCATTCAGAAGTCACTAGCTTTAGAGAGATGGAGAACGAAAGTTTCCACTGTGTCACAGGAGACATACCTAAATTGGCACCCTCAAAACTGGTTAATGTAAGGAAAGCTGTTTAGAGTCAGGACATGGCAGTTCTCAGTGACAATATCATTAGGCTCTCCCTGAAAAATCTCTTGTATCCTTGAGAGCACTAGCTTCTTCTGTGATGTAATAAGTGTTGTCCTGACTGCAAATGCCTCTCAGATATTACTTCAGTACCTATAGGTTTTACTAATTGGCCTCAAATTCAGGGGAAACAGTCATTAGGGTGGGAGAACAAAGACGATGAAGAAATCAGAGATGGGGAGAACGAAGCTGGTCTTCTGTCTTGGTATAAAAGAAGGAAGAAATACATCATCCCTGAGAAATCTCACTGAAGCCTTGGTAGGAGTGGAATATGTAAGTTGAAGAGATAGAATTGATCGGATCCTTCCACACATGGGATCAGGAGCTGGGAGCCTCTCAGAAGAATCTGGACTTCCCTGCTTCTAATGGTTCCTGGAAGTCAGAGAGTTTATATAATTAATTTCTTTCCCCCAAAAGCCAGGTGTTTGGAAGGACACTGTTCTTTTCCTTAGAGCTCATGGATTTTTGTTCTTATTGCCCAGAAGAAAATGGTCCTAAAAAAGAAGTGAAAAATAAGTATACTTTCCTCAGCTCAGAGTATACTCCTCAATTATTTGGATACTTATAGAGCAGTAAGTGTCTGATACTGGTAATTGGGAGAGAGAAGTGCTCCAAATTTGATCTTCATCATCTCAATCTTTCCACTAGTATTATTCTGACTATAAATCCCTGACAGGAACCCTTTGGATTACTGACTCAATAGGTCTGATTAGCTGCTAATTATCTTTTGTTTTTTTTTCCTTTTTTTTTTAGCAAATTTTATACCTTTTTTTTTTTTTTTGGTTCTTTTTTTCGGAGCTGGGGACCGAACCCAGGGCCTTGCGCTTCCTAGGTAAGCGCTCTACCACTGAGCTAAATCCCCAGCCCCTTATATACCTTTTTTAATTGGATATTTTTATATTTACATTTCAAATGTTATTTCCTTTCCCAGTTTCCTGTCCTTAATATTCCTAACTGATCCCCTTATCCTTATCTATAACCTTTACTGTGCTTTGACATTCCCTTGAACTAGGGAGAACCAAGGGCTTCTCCTTCCATTGATGATCAACATCGCCATACTCTGCCACATATGCAGTTGGAGCCACAGGTCTGTACATAAACAGTCATGGAATATTGATTTAATACCAGAAAGCTCTGGTTAATTGAACTTGTTGTACTTTTGGGGGTTGAAAGCCCATTCAGCTCTTGTAATCCTTTCTCAACATCTACAAACAAGGGGTCTGTATTCAGTTCTCTGGTTTGCCACGAGCAATCACTTCTGTATTTGACATGCTCTAGCTGTGTCTCTCATGAAAGATCTAAAACCATTTATTGGCAGAATGCAATTTTATCTTCATCAATCTTATCTAGTTTTTGTGCCTGATATATATATATATATATATATATATATATATATGAATACATACATATATATATATATATGAATACATACACACACATATATACATATATATACATATATACATATATACATATATACATATATACATATATACATATATACATATATACATATATACATACATATATATATATATATATATATATATATATATATATATATATATATATATATATATATACATATATATACTTTTGGTGGATCCTACAACTAGGAATTTTGGTTTAATATTTGGATGGATTCTGCATAACAAGGTGAAGACTATAGGATCCACAAGTGACAATTGCAAATAGACTCCCTCCTGTTTTTTATAACCTATTGAATTTGAGGTTTCATTGGCCACAAGCCATTTCTATCACTGCCCATCACTCAGAAACTGATGTGTGGCCTGAAGAAAGAATCATGGTAAAACATCCAAAACCCTCAAGCCTATCCCTGGGAACACAAGAAGGTAGATATTAGAGGACTGATATCTAATAGAACTTCAGAACCACATTCTTTACTCCATGTTGTCCTTTGCTTTACTGATGTCTTGTAATTAATGGATAAAATATGGATTTGGGAGTTGATCATTAGAAGTAGGTACACAATATTTCCACTCTTATATTCACTCTATAGCTGAGCCAAGTTTGATACCAAATTCATTGCAAAAAATGGAATTTGAAAAATGAAATTTTGAGTACACATGCAGGAACATATATAATGTCCCCTGTCAATGAATTTACAATCAGAAAATATAAAACAATATTCACTCAATTAAAGTTCTGTAGGGAAAATACTGGCACCAGCGAAACAGGGAAAACCCAGGGAATTGAACTTTATGTCACAGGATTTGACCGGAGAATAAAATTAATCTCCAGAAGAATATCTTTCCTTCTGTGTTCCTAGATCTTTTCTACCCATGACAAGCCCCTGACTAACTTTCTTCATTCAGAGCATGTAATCACTAATAAAGCAGAGAGAAGGCTCTAGCTTTAGAGAGATGTAGCATGTAAATGTTTCTACTGTATCACAGGAGACACTACTGGAAAGTGCACAACCAAATCTGGTCAATGCAAGGAAGCTGTTGAGCAGGTAGGCTATGGCAGTTCCATCATCATTAGGCCCTCCTTGAAAATTCTATTGTGTCCTGGAGAGCCGTAGCTTCTTCTGTGATATCACAAGTTTTGTTTTGACAGCAACTACCTCCTTCCATATGTCTATGGTTTAGTAATTGGCATCTAATTCAGAGTAAAGAGCGATTTGGGAGAGAGAACAAATAGGAAGAAGGGATCAGAGATGGGGATGAGGAAGCTGGCCTCTTGTCTTGGTATAAAAGTAAAGAAGAAATAAGTGGTTTTTGGAAAACACCCTGAGCAGATGGCTTTAGTTCTTTTGTTCTTCTATGGGTTAACCGAGCTCTTGGAGAAGTTGGTGAACATCCTAAAGACCTTTTGGCAGATGGTAAAGTTTCTAGACACCCCTTTTTGTATTTCAATGATCCTAGGGATTGTATGACTAAAGGTAATTGTTTCCTAGGATGAGTGCTAGAGCAAGATAGATTTTTAGGTGCTTTAAAAGACATGGAATTTTTCTGATATACTTGAACTAATGGCAAAAGGTCTAAATGATTTTTTTTCGATGTGGACTTTCCCTCAGACCTTTGGTAATATAAAAAAAGCGTTTTATATGTTTGAAGTCTAATTTGCACAATGACAAACCACTTTGAGCATGGAGAACACTTTCTGGAGCCCTAGAGAGGAGTGAAGAAATTCTCTGAAACCCTAGGGTAGACGGTGAACATGCCTTTTTTGTAGAAGGAGGAGTTACTTGAGCATCTTGGGACAATATGGAATGTCCAGCAAGTCCTTTCAAGGAATGGCATCTTTGCACAATTCCTTCATATTTTTTGGAAATTCCATGGCCCTTTGGACAGATGGAGAATGTTAGGACTCACCTGAGGAGAAAATGTAGCTTTTGCTGTCTCTTTGGCTGCAGAAGATGGCACAAGATCCCTTTTGGCAGAAGGGGGATGTTTGAAACTATCTTCTTTAGAGGAAATTTCTCAAGACTACATCAGAAGGATCAAATCTTAACCTTTTTTTTTTATAGAAACTGGATGTCTGTGGTCCACTTTGGTAGAGGGAGAATGTCGCCTCTTTATCCCCAGAGTGGACATGTTAAATAAATCTACTTAGGTATATGGGGATAGTTCTAAAACATGCTGTTCAGATGCAGTAGATCCTAAGACATCCTTCTCAGATGAGGAAGGTCTTAATGTACCGTGTATACGTGTAGAATCCTTACTGTGATATCAGAATGGAGAGTATGTATTAGAGCTACCTCTGAAAATGTGACCTCTCCCTGAGCATCATAGACATATTCTAGATATTGTTTTGTAACTGTGGAAGTTCCAAGAGAAATTTCTTCTGCTGGAGAAGTGGAAACTGACTTTCCTATAGAAGTGTCAGGTTCCCTAGCCTGCTTGAGAGGTAAAACAGGCTCCAAAGCCCCTTCAGAAGATTAGGTAAAATCCAGAGCTTTTGAGGTATTTGGCAGATGTTCTGGGTCTGCTTATGGGTATAAAGAAGGAATGGCAATCCTTTCTGAATATTTGGAAGAGTGTGTAGCATCTTCTGTAGTTGGGGAAGATGGCTTATTTTGAGGAGATAAGGAAGTTCCTATAGCCTACTGTGGAATTTGTGGAGGTCGTATTCATTCTTTTACACTAATGGAATACAAGGAATCCCTTTCCTCAGTTGTGGAGGATGCTACAGACTCTGGTGTTCGCATTTCATGGTTCACATATGTTTGGGTCCATAAACTTCTCTACAGATGGAATCTGTCCTAGAATATCTTTTGTATATGTGCCACATCCACAAGACATTTCTAAAGATGTGGCTATGGGTAGACCTCCTTTTGTAGAAGTTTCTTGTCCCACAGTCTCTTTATGAGATAGAGTAATACTCAGAGAATACTGCTCAGTTTTGGGAAGTTCTAGCATCTCTGATGTATATGTGGAAAATTTTGGAGCCTCTGCTTTCAGGACAGAACGACTTAGAGTCCCCTGAGGAGGTAGGGGATATTTTATCTTCTCTGCACATTGTATAAATATGGAGTCTGCATGGCTCATTGACAGTGTGTTTTGATAAACTTGGCTTTTTGGGGCCTAATGGGATGTCAGGAGGGTCCCTTCAGTGGTAGAGGATATTTGAATAATTCTCTATTATATAGGGACATTTGAAGTAGTGGGGGATATGGTGAGGCTGCTAGAACATATTTTTTATGTGCAGAAGGCACAGGAGTTCCATCGGTGGATTCAGAAATTTCTACCACATCTTGCGTGGGTGTGGAACTCTCAAGAGCCCCTTCTGAAACTGTCAATGGTCCTTGATCTAATGGTGTACATGCAGAAAATTTTGTCTCTTCTTGGGCTGGTATGTGTGTTATGAGGTTCACTTGGGTATTTGTAACTGTATTTTGTACGCCTTGGATCATAAGTGATGATTTAAGCGCATTTTTAATAGTGGAGGACTTTGAATGTCCTCTTGGCTTAATAGGGTAGTTCTGCAATCCGCTTTGTCAGCAGAATCAGGTTTCAAACTCATTTTATCCGAAGCAGATTTCATAAGCACGTTGGTGGAGATAGGGCACATCTTTGACTGTCTTTGTGAATGGACAGAGCTCTCTGCCCTGCTTTGGCAGCTGGAAAAGGTATTAAAGTCTCTTCTGGAGAAGGGGCAGGACTTATTCCACTTGTGGAATATGAGAAATCACTGAGATTACCTTTAAGAGAAGAAGATTTCCAGCCCTTTTTATTCTGATTGGGCCTGTTGTACCTCCCCTTAACCAGAGGCGTCTTCTCAAACAAAATTTGGAGGAGAACTGGAAAGACTGAGGACCTGTAAGATAGGGAGTGAACATTTGAAATCCTTTGGAAAGTCTGTGGGACAAGAGCTGAACACCCAGAAGAGTGTGCAATACTGAGACCTCAGCGAGGAGACCCTGCTACTTCTTCCCACATGTGCTCAGATCCCTAGCCCAAGAGGAAACTGCATAGTGCCACTGGATACATGAATATAGGAGCAGTCAATCTGCAGGAGCCCTGCAGTCCAAACTGCAGCTGAATCTGAACTTGTCCAAACAGTATTCTACACCCAAATGTCATGAGGGGTGGGGAAGTATTACACTGTCAGAGGGGCAGAAACCCGTGAGAACTCTGCTCAAATTCCTGACTCAAGAAAAAAACACCTAGCTCCATCTGGGCCTCCTGTGCATAGGAACCTAGGAGCAGTAGGGTCAAGAAACTTCTGGTTGCAGCCCTTATGGAAAGCTGAAAGTCAGCCCAACAAGTGAGTTCAGGCCTGAGAGAAGAGGTGATTCCAACTTTTCTGCTTGAAGCGAGCTCACTGGTTGACTCAGGACATGCAAAGGCAGAACTCCTCTGGGATCAGGCATTTCCAGTTTCTAGCTGGCTCCTGAACCTTGCTGATTCCAGCACAAAGCTCCCTTCTCCTAGAAACTGTGGGAGAGAGAGCTGATCACCCAGGAGTGTGGGCAGTACTGAGCATACAATGCACACAGACTACCACTTCTGCCCACAATTACCCACATCTCTGGCCCAAGACAAAATTGCATAGTGACTCTGGAATAGAGGAGGAGTAAATCTACTGGAGCACCATGTTCCAGACTGTGCCTGGATCGGAACTGATCTTGTCAAACAGCTCCCTGTACCAAATCATGATGGTGGGGTAACTAGAGCCTCAGAGAAGCAGACACTCCTGGGAAATCAGAGGAGACTACTCTGCCCAGATTCCTGACTCAAGAGGAAAACACCTTGTACCATCTGTGCCCCCTCCCCCCACAGAGGGACCTAGGAGAAGTATGGGAAGTTCCTTCTGGTTCCCGCCCACAGAGACAGCTGAAAGTAAGTAGACAGGAGCAACTACATGCCTGAGAGCAGAATACTCTGTTCCCTTAACTGGGTAAAAGAAAACAGGAAAACAGGTCTACAGCAGCCCTGACACACGAGCCTACAGGACGGTCAAGCCACTGTCAGAAAGAGCAAGACAAGCTAATTCCAGAGACCACCTGATGGCCACAGGAAAGCACAGGAACACAAACAACAGAAACCAAGACTACTTGGGCTCAACAGAACCCAATTCTCCCATCAAAACAAACACTGGATATCTAAACACACCAGAAAAGGAAGATCTAAATTTAATTTCACATTTATCATGATGATGGAGGATGTTAAGAATAGTAACTCCCTTAAGAAAATGCAGGACAATAGAAAAAACTGAAGTAAACAAATATAATGCAAGAAAGAGGGAACACAAAACTACCTTAAAGAACTACTTGAAAAACAGCATAACAGGAGAAGGAAATAAACAAAACCACCCAGGAGTTAAAAATGGAAACAGAAACAATAAAGTGAGCACAAGGAAGATAACCCTGGAAATGGAAAACCTAGGACAGAGACCAGGAGTCATAGAAGTGAGAATCACCAACAGGATAAAAGACATAGAAGACATAATCTAAGGAGCAGAAGAATCACACAACTGTCAAACATAATGTAAAACAGAAAAGACCTAGCTCAAAACATAAAGGATATCCAGGACACAATGAGAAGATCAAACCTAGTCTTAACAGGTATAGAAGAAAGTGAAGACTGTCAACATCAAGGGACAGTAATATCTTCAACAAAATTATAGAGTAAAACTTCCCTAATCTAAAGAAAGAGATGCCCATAAACATACACAAAGCCTACAGAACTCCAAATAGATTGGACCAGAAAAGGATATTCTCCCATCACATAATAGTCAAAACACCAAATGCACAAAACAAATAAAAATGTTAAAAACTGTAAGGAAAAAGGTCAAGTAATATATAAAGGCAAAGTTATCAGAATTAAATCAGAATTCTTTCCAGATACTATGAAAGTCAGCAGATCATAGACAGATGTCATACAGACACTAAGAGAATAAAAACACCATCCCAGGGTACTGTATCCATCAAAACTCTCAATTAACAAAGACGGAGAATCCAAGATATCCCATGACAAAACGAAATTTACACAATACCTTTCTACATATCTAGTCTTATAAAGGACACTAACTGGCAAGACCGAACACAAGGATTCAAGTAAAACCATAGATAAAGCAAGAAATTAGTCTTTTCACAACAACACATAGAGAAGAGAAACACACAAACATAAACTAACCTCCAATTATGAAAATAACAGAAAGTGACCATCACTATTCTTTAATATCTCCAACATCAATAGACTCAATTCCTCACTAAAAATACACAGATTGACACACAATATGTAATGAGGACCCAGCATTTTGCACTACAGGAAACACACTTCAGAGACAAAGACAGACACTACATCAGAGTAAAAGGCTGGAAAACAATTTTCCAAGCAAATGATCTGAAGAATATATAAAATCGACTTTCAACCAAAAGTCATCAAAAAGCATAAGGAAGGACACTTCATATTCGTCAAGGGAAAAATCCACCAAGATGAACTCAAAATCATAAATGTCTATGCTCCAAATACAAGGGCTCCTACATACACATAAGAAACCTTACTAAAGATCAAAGCACATATTGCACCGCAAAAAATAATAGTATAAGATTACAACACCCCATTCTCATCACTGGACAGATCACAGAAGCAGAAATTAAACAGAGATATAGACAGACTAGCAGAAGGTATAAACCAAATGGACTTAACAGATATTTACAGAACATTCTATCCTAAAACAGAAAGATAAACCTTCTTCTCACAGCCTCCTGGCACTTTCTCCAACATTAATCATATAATCAGTCAAAAAGCAGGCCTCAAAGCATACAGAAAGATAGAAATAATCCAACGCATCCTATCAGACCACCATGGGCTAAGGCTGTTCTTCAATAAAAATTAGGAAAGAACGCCCACATATACATGGAAGTTGAACAATTTTTTTACTCAATGATAAAATGGTCAAGGAAGAAATAAAGGAAGAAATTAAAGACTTCTTAGAATTCAATGAAAATGAAGGTACAACACACCCAAACTCTTGGAAAACAAAGAAAGCTGTGCTAAGAGGAAAACTCATAGCTCTGAGTGCCTGCAGAAAGAAACAGGAGAGAGCATACATCAGCAGCTTGACAGCACACCTAAAAGCTCTAGAACAAAAAGAAGCAAATACATGCAGGAGTAGTAGAAGGCAGAAAATAATCAAACTCAGGGCTGTAATCAACCAAGTAGAAAAAAAGGGACCATACAAAGAATCAACAGAACCAATACCCGATTCTCTGAAAAAATCAACAGGATATATTAACCCATAGCTAGACTAAGCAGAGGATACAGAGAGTGTGTCCAAATTAACAAAATCAAATATTAAAAAGGGAGACAGAACAGCAGAATCAGAGGAAATTAAAAAAAATTACTGTACTACAAAAGCCTAGGTTCAAAAAACTTGAAAATCTGGAAAAAAAAAAGACAATTTTCCAGACAAATACAAGATACCAAACCTAAATCAGGAAAAGATAAACCATTTAAACAACCCATAACTCCCAAAGGAATACAAGCAATCATCAAAACTCTCCCACCCAAAAAGAGTCCAGGATCAGATGGGTTTAGTGCAGAAATCCATCCAAAATTCATTGAAAAATTCATAACAATACTGTCCAAACTATTCCATAAAATTGAAACAGATGGAGTACTACCAAACTGCTTTCATGAAGTCACAATTTCTCTTATAACTAAAACAAAGAAAGACTCAACAAAGAAAGATAACTCAGACCAATTTATCTTATCAATATCAACACAAAAATACTCAATAAAATTCTGGCAAACATATTCATACAACACTTTAAACAATCATCTACTATGTTTAAGTAGGATTCATCCCAGGCTTGCAGGGATACTTTAATATACAGAAAATAAACAACATAATTCACTATATAAACTCCAAGATAAAAACCACATGATCCTTTCATTAGATGCTGAGAAAGATTTTGACAAAATTCAACATCACTTCATGAAAAAAGTCCTGGAAAGCACAGGAATTTAAGGCCCACACCTAAACATATACAGCAAATCCGTAACTAACATTAAACTAAGTGGAGAGAAACTTAAAGCAATCACACTGAAATCAGGGACTGAACAAGGGTGCCCACTCTCTCACAACTTATTCAATATAGTTCTAGACATCTTAGAGCAAGCAGACACTGAAGGAGGTCAAAGGGATATAGATTGGAAAAGAAGAAGTTAAAATAGCACTGTTTGTAGTTGATATGATTGTATACTTAGTGACCTCAAACATTCCACAAGAGAATTACTAAGCCTGATGAACAATTTCAGCAAAGTGGCTGAGTATAAAAATAACTCTGCACAAAGCTAAACAAGCAGAGAAAGAAAGTAGGGATATGACACCCTTCACAATAGCCCCAAATAATATAAAATGTCTTGGGGTGACATTATCCAAGTAAGTAAAAAATATGAGCATATGAGCAGAACCTCAAGTCTCTGAAGAAAGTGAAGGAGATTTCAGAAGATGGAAAGATCTCCCATGCTCATGGATTGGCAGGATTAATACAGTAAAAATGGCCATTATATCAAACGCAACCTACATATTCATTCCAATCCCCATCAAAATTCCAATCCAATTCGTCAAAGATTTAGACAGAACATTCATTAATTCATCTGGAATAAAAAAAAAAACACAGAATAGCTAAAACTGTCCTCAACAATAAAAGGACTTCCATGGGAATCACTATCCCTAAACTCAAGCAGTATTACAGGGCAACAGTGATAAAAAAAAAAAAAAAAAAAAAAAAAAAACAAACAAACAAACAAAAAAAAAACTGTATGGCGTTGTGACAGAGGCAGGCAAATAAACCAGTCGAATAGAATTGAAGACCCAGAAATGAACCCCTACAACCATGGTCACTTAATTTTTGAGAAAGAAGTCAAAACCATCCAATGGAAAAAAAGACAGCATTTTCAGCATGTGGTGCTGGTTCAACTGTGGGTCAGTATGTAAAAGAATGCAGATCGATCCATTCTTACTGCCCTGTAGAGAGTATAAGTACAACTGGATCAAGGACCTCCACTTCAAACCAGATACACTCCAACAAATAGAAGACAAAGTGTGGAAACATCTCAAACACATGGGCACTGGAGAAAATTTTCTGAACAAAACACCAAAGGCTCATGTTCTAAGATGAAGAATCAACAAATGTGATCTTAAAAAAACTGAAAAACTTCTGTAAGGTACAGGACACTGTTGTTAGGATAAAATGGAAACCAATAGACTGGAAAAAGATCTTTACCAATCCTACAACTGATAGACAGCTTATATCCAATATATACAAAGAACACATGAAGTGAGACTACAGGGAGACAAATAACCATTTGAAAATGGGGTTCAAAGCAAAACAGAGAATTCACAGCTGAAGAATAATAATTGGCAGAGAAATACCTAAAGAAATATTCAACAACTATAGTCATAAGGGAAATGCAAATCAAAACAACCCTGATATTCCACGTCACACCAGTGAGAATGTCTAAGATCAAAAACTCAGGTGAGAGCAAATGCTGGAGAGGATGTGGAGAAAGAGGAACACTCCTCCATTGTTGGTGGGATTGCAGACTGATATAACCATTCTGGATATCAGTGTAGAGGTTCCTCAGAAAATTGGACATTGAGTTATCTGAAGACACAGCTACACCTATCTTGGGCATATACCCAAAAGATGCCCCAATATATAACAAAGACATGAGCACCACTATGTTCATAGTAGCCTTATTTATAATAGCCAGAAGCTGAAAGAACCCAGATGATCTTCCACAGAGCAATGAATACAGGAAATATGGACATCTAACCAATGGAATGTCATTAAGAGATACATTGAAATGCTAGAACTCTATACAACAGGGTTTTAGAGTCCCTTAGTGAGAGAATGGTCTTTTACAGCAAGGTTTTCATTATCAGACTTTGATTTAACCCATCTACCAATGAAGTGAAATTATCCCAGACATAAAATAGTGCCTCTCCAGAAACAGCTTTTATCCACTAATACGCATCTACTTCTATTTCATAATTGTCATGTTTATATGGGTTTAGGATACAATATGTTCTGATTTATTAATGATATTTAAGTATTATTTGGGGTAATTTTGAAACTTTCAAAGGAACAAACCTATTTTATGATTGTATTCCATACTACTTTTAATTTGATCTTGAAGAATTTCATGAAAACTGAAGTATCAAAAATGTATATCTTCCCATTGAAAATTTGTAACTTCAATCATGTGAAACTCCCGCTGAACCTCAGTGGATTGATTTCTCTGAAAGCATTTATAGACTCTCCTACTGCATTATTGCAACTCTACAGAAGCTTCACTCCCATAGTGGCAGTTCCAGATCAGATGTAAACAAACAATTTTCTTTGCCTTGGAAAAGATTTAAAATATGGGGGCAGACAGGCCCCATAAAGTATGTTTTTAAAATTCTTTTCTTAAAATTAGACTTTTTCATGCAATATATTTGAATTATGATTACTCTACCCTCTATTCCCCCCTTCTATTCCTCTCCTGTCATCTGTATCTACATCCTTCTGACTCTCAAAACAAACCATCATCTAAGGGATAAAAATAAAATGAAAGTTAATGAATTGGAGTAGAACAAAACAAGCATATAGAAAAGAGCCAAAACAAGGTTCAAGAATCATATACAGACACGGAGACCCAGACTTCCATTCACACACTCTGGAATTCCATGGAAACATAAAACCAGGAAAAATATATACACAAAACATATAGAGCAAAAATTAATAGATAAATAAACATAAAACAAAATAAAAAAGACATTCTGAAGAAAAAGTCCTGACCCATTATGAGACAAGGATCCTCCAAAGATGATGTTCAGTTCCCTTAGTGCTTTATACACAGTCTACCCTTAAAATTAGTTTGTGTACCCAGTGATATTCCCTTGGAGAAAACTAAGTTTTCATTTTCACATGATTATCCAATGGAGATAACTTCCAAATTAGAGATAAGGTGATATGCAGGCCTTGGGTTCTTTCAAGGGCTTATTAATAGGTAAGGAGATCTGTGAGGTGCTGTCCACTGAGCATGATACAATTGTGGCCCTCCAGAACTCAAAATACTTACATCTATCTGAACAGACCCTATATAATATTGACACTGCCTATTCAAAGGAACTAAGTGAAGTGCTGGAGAATAGAGAATGATGTAGCCATGGGTGTCTTACTTCATGCAAGAAGATTTTAAGAGACTAAATTTTACTATGAGTTGGTGTCTCAAAGTAACACCAGAAATTACACTGTTAACGTCTCACTAACACAACTGCCTAAACAACAGCTGAGGAAGAGAGGGAATGGGGAAGAATGGAAGTTTAGTTCTCTTTCTGTTTAAATTCCTTCTTCCTCTTCTTCTTCTTCTTCTTCTTCTTCTTCTTCTTCTTCTTCTTCTTCTTCTTCTTCTTCTTCTTCTTCTTCTTCTTCTTCTTCTTCTTCTCCTTCTTCTTCTTCTTCTCCTTCTTCTTCTTCTTCTCCTTCTTCTTCTTCTTCTCCTCCTCCTCCTCCTCCTTCTTCATCTTCGTCTCCTCCTCCTCCGTCTCCTCCTCCTTGTCTTCCTCCTGTTCCTCCTCCTTCTTCTTCCTCTTCTGCTTCTTCCTGCTCTTCTTCCTCCTCCTCAATCTCTTCTTCTTCATGTTCTCCTTCCTCCTCCTCTTCTCCTTCCTCCTCCTCTTCTCCTCCTCCTCCTCCTTCTTCTTCTCCTTCTTCTTCTCCTTCTTCTTCTTCTTCTCCTCCTCCTCCTCCTCCTTCTTCTTCTTCTTCTTCTTCTTCTTCTTCTTCTTCTTCTTCTTCTTCTTCTTCTTCTTCTTCTTCTTCTTCTTCTTCTTCTTCTCCTTCTCCTTCTCCTTCTCCTTCTCCTTCTCCTTCTCCTTCTCCTTCTTCTCTTCTTCTTCTTCTTCTTCTTCTTCTTCTTCTTCTTCTTCTTCTTCTTCTTCTTCTTCTTCTTCTTCTTCTTCTTCTTCTTCTTCTTCTTCTTCTTCTTCTTCTCCTTCTCCTTCTCCTTCTCCTTCTCCTTCTCCTTCTCCTTCTCCTTCTCCTCTCCCTCTGGTTTGATGTGTAGGTCCTTGATTCACTTTGACTTAGGCTTCGTACATGGTCATAAAAATGAGATAATTTGCATTCTTCTTCATGCTGATTTCCAGTTGAGCCAGAATTATTTTTGGAAAATGCTATGTTTCTGCCTTTGAATGGTTTTTATCTACTTTTCCAAATATCAAATGATAGGTGTGTGGGTTCATTTCTGTGTCTTCACTTCTATTCCACTGGTCTATCCATCTGTGTCTTTACCAATACCATGCAGTATTTATTACTATTGCTCTGTAATACTGCTTGAGTTCAGGGGTGATGATTCCCCCAGAAGTTCTTTTCTTGTGGAGGATAGTTTAAGCTCTTCTAGTTTTTTCTTATTCTAAATAAATTTGGAAATTTCTCTTTTTATCTCTATTAAAGAAGTGAGTAGGAATTTTGATGGAGATTGCATTGAATGTGTAAAATTAAATTGAATGGCAAAATGGTCATCTTTACTATATTAATCCTGTCAATCCATGAGCATGTAAGCTCTTTCTATCTTCTGAGATAGTACTCAATTTCTTTCTTCAGATACTTGATCTTTTGTCATACAGATCATTCACTTGCTTGAATAAACTTAAACCAAGATATTTTATATTATTTGGGACTATTGTGAAGTGTGTGATTTCAATATTTTCTTTCTCAGCCTGTTTATCCATTGAGGAGAGGAAGGCTACTGGTATGTTTGAGTTAATTTTATACCCTGACACTTTGATGAAGTTATTTATCAGGTTAAGAAGTTCTCTGGTGGTACTTTTGGGTCACTTAAGTATACACTTAAGTATATCATCTGCAAATGGTGATATTTTGATATCTTCCCTTCCAATTTGGGTCAGTTTGACCCCCTTGTGGTCTGGTTTCTCTGACTATAACATGGAGTTCTGTTTTGAATGAGTAGGGAGAGAGTGGGCAGCCTTGTCTAGTCCCTGATTTTAGTGGGATTGCTTCAAGTTTCTTTCCATTTAGTTTGATGTTAGCTACCGGTTTCCTGTATATTTCTTACACTCTATTTTGATATGAGCCTTCAGTTCGTGATTTTGCCAGGACTTTTATTCGCATGGGTTGTTGAATTTTGTCAAATGCTTTCTCACCGTCTAATGAAATGACCTTGTGCTCCTTATCTTTGAGTTTGTTTACATGATGGATTACATTTATGAATTTTCCTATATTAAACCATCCTTCCATCCCTTGGTTCAAGTCTACTTGATCATGATGGATGATTTTTTTTGATGTGTTGTAATATTCGGATTGCAAGAATTTTATTGAGAATTTTTTCATCAATATCCCTAAGGGAAATTGGTCTGAAGTCCTCTTTCTGTGCTGAGTCTTTGTGTGGGCTAGGTATAAGAGTAATTGTGGATTCATATAAGGAATGTGGTTGTGCTCCATCTGTTTCAATTTTGTGGAAGAGTTTGGACAGTATTAGTATGAGGTTATCTTCCATTCTCATTTCCCTGCTTTCCCTATACCTAATTCCTGCAAAGGCCACTCCCTTCCCAACCTCCCCTCTCATTCAGTTTCCTCTCTCCCTCCATCCTCCTCAATATCAATTCTGCTAACTGCATTTTAAAGTCAATATTTAGGAAAAAACACTGAGTAAGTATAGGAAGTATCCCATAAGCAATTGTGGTTGGTGTTTTGTCAAGATATGAACATATTTAATTTAATAGTTGTCAAAATTCCTACATATACTTTTAGAAGAGACACTGTCTTCATTACCTTCAACATGAAGGAAAAGCATTTATATATTCTTTTAAGTTATACAAGGGCATCTGTTAAATGAGTAACACACATCACACAACTTTATTACTTTGAAAGCTCTCTTTATTGCATATATTTACACAATGAAAAGTACAAAGGCTTAAACTCATGTGAGTGTACTTTGTTTCAAAGTTAAAGTTTAGATATACAGGTTGATGACAACAGCCATCTCAGACTCAGAGGGGTTAAATACATAAGGGCATCATCTATTACCTTACCTTTCTTCTTTCCTTTATTCCTGATGAAGACTCATCTCATTTGCAGCCCCTGCTGTGAGAGATGGATCAGAAAATGCCTGAAAGTCCACAAACCAGAATCCATCTATAGGAAAGAAAAAAGACAACATCTACAAATAGTACATGCACTCAAAACTTGTTTGTAGATCTTAACACTTGAAATAAAATGCAAAAAGAAACCCATTTTCTAGGATATTACAATATACAGGAAATGGTACCTGTAGGAAGCATTCTCAGGGGATTTTAAACTTCTGCACCTAAGAATGAAACTGTCTCCATGAAGGTGAAGATTTTTTTCTTTGGCAAGAAAGTCAGTCTGTCTCTTGACAGTTGTGCAGTCTGTTCATCACTAGAGCAACGGTGATGCTTTATGAATGTGCACAGATAAACACATAACAGTTTTCACTTCTTCAAATAATTTCAAGAAGAACCTGAAAGAGAATATATAATGTTCCACAGATGAAATATGGGAATTTAAATTAGCCAGCATAAATATGTTGTTAAAATTTCTGCCTTTATTAATTTTGACTATTTCTGCTATGAATAATAAGATGGTTGTGTAATGTCTACCAATCCCCAAAGCCTGAAACATTGTGGAAAACTGTCTTATTTCTCCCCAACTTGGTTTTTGATCACCATACTTTTCATTGCCCATCTAAATTCTCTGTTTCTCATGTAGATCTGAGGACTATGTGAGGATGTCAATCTCATGTAGAAGACCAAGGAACTTTCTGTACTTGCATGTATTTACTCATGGGAGCATGCAAATAAATCTTTCAGTTCCAAGAACAAAATCGTGGCTGTCCATGACCCACATGAAACAAAATCTTTCTTTCTGCCATCAATGAACTTTAGCACACTGGTAACAACACAGATAACAATATAATGGAATAGTCCTGTAATAATAATATAAGTGATGATGATGATGATGATGAGGAGGATGATGATGATGATGATGATGATGATGATAATGATGATGGAAAAATCCCCTCGAGGGATCACGTTATAAGGAAAATAAATATTGAGATGTGTTTTTTTTAAGTGATATTGTATCCAGAAAAGCAATTTTCAATAGGACAGACTCCTCTCACATGAAAATCACTCAAACTGTCATGGCTTCACAGAGAGAGTTGAGAACCAGAGTGGTCTTTTAGGACAAGAGAAAGATTCGCCAACATTCTATAAAGAAAAGCAATCCAGACATTCTGTGTGAGGATGGTTAGCTTATGCATGGCTAACACACACAACATATACACAAACACACAAACACACACACAGACACATATGCATGTACACACACACAGATACACAGAGACACACAGAAAGAGACATAGACAGTTAGACAAACAGACATTCACACAGAGAGACTGACAGTCACAGACAAACACACAGACACAGACACACATACACAGACACAAACACACAGACACACACACGTATACACACAAATATACAGAAGCACAGACACAGAGACGATAACCAATATACAGATACACACACAGACACAGACAGACACACACACACACACAAACACACTTATGTACACACACACACATACACACACACACACACACTCACACACACACACACTCATCTCTTGTCTCCTACCTAGAGTGTCCAGGTGCATAAAACGTGTGAAAGGATGAAGTGGACCCAGGAAACAGTTAGTCAGCAGAATATTGGTCTGCGTACAAGTGAATTTTGGTGTCTTCCAAGGATTTCAGTGTCACAGCTCTGTGAGAAGGTATTCAGGGACACGCTATGGTTGTGTGCATATAATTTACTCAGGGTCAAAAGGGCTAAACGAACCTTGGAGAGCAGGAAGGGGTTTTTGTGTGCACTTACATCAGTTGCAGGCTTAAGGTACCAGGAAGTCCTCTATTGCTATATCTTTATAATCTCTGACCCAGCATCGGTCTGTTGTTCAGTGATCTCCATTTTACCTACTCAGAAATCGACTCCACTGAATGTGCCCCATACCCAACCCTGAGGTCCTACTTGCTCGATTTCAAAGGATTGCAGGTTCATGTTCTGCATTCTCTGTCAGAATAAATCCTCAGGAACGTGGCCCTCTAGACATCATGAATTAACCAGTGCTTCCATGGAGTTTCTGCATTAACCCGTATGTCCTCTATTTCTGGCCGGTTCTCTCTACACCCCGCTATCCCTCCATCTTCCCCTCTGAACTTCTGCTCCTGTCCTCAGTCGCACTCACTCACTCACAGAACCTGTTCCAGTTTTTCCTTTCAGATAGGTCGATGCTTTTCTTCTCAAGGTGCCTTCTCCTTTCCTTTGTCCTCTCTGCATTTGTGGATTGTAGATGGAATATGATTTATCTCACAGCCGATACCATGCATAGGTAAACGCCTGCCATGTTTGTGTCTCTAGGTCTCATTTCCCTCTTGGGCTGATTTTTTTTTCTAGTTCCATCTATTTTCTCTTTGGCTTCAGGATATCATGCCTCGACCACTATGATGTCATTCCCCCACCCCTATGATGTCATGCCCCACCCCCATGATGTCATGCCTTGGCCCCTTGTTAGAATGGTTGTATATATTCACCAGGTAACATTCTGAATTCTGCCCTGTCACCAGACTCCTCCAGGCACCCACCATTTACAGTTCTTCCTCCTATTCTCTCCCCTTCTACTCTTATTGAGTAGAGGACCCCTCTGGGTACACCCCGTCTCCTGGCACATAAAGTCTCTGCAGGACTAGACCCATCGTCTCCCACTAGGTCCTGAAAACGCAGCCCGTGTAGGAGAACAGGATCCACAGACAGGCGACGGGTTTACTGAACTCATGTGAGAACCATTGTGCTCCTCTACCTCTCTCAGTCCTTCCCTCAGCTCTTTAGTGAGACTCACTGAGCACTGTCTGATATCAAGCCCTGTGCCTGTGCATCTGTATCAGTTGGCTGCTCGTTGGAGCCTTGCAGAGGACAATAATGCTACACTGCCGTCTGCAAACATAAGAAAGGACCAGTAATAATGTCAGTGTTTGCCGTCTGCCCATAGGATAAGTCTCACATCCGGCCACTTTTCCTTTGGCCATTTCCTCATTTCCTCTTCCATCTCTCTCCGTGTGTCTCTTATAGAGGGGGCAATTTCTGGGTCAAAATTTTGGGGATGTGTTTGGTTCCTTATCCTTCCACCTTGGGTCCTCTGTGGCTACAGAAATTGACCATTTCGGTGTCCGTATCCCCACTGTTACGAGTCTCAGCTAAAGTCACCCTCGTGGACGCCAGGGTATCCTCACCCATCCCAGATTGCTGGCAAATCATAGAGATAGTACCAACCCTGGACAGTCACTGATTTCAGTTTATTCTCTTGGCGCTCTGTCCCTCTTGCTCATCTCTCCCAAGAAATGATTCTCAAACCCTATTTACCTTCCCATCCCCTCAGTCACCCAATCCTTTCCTTCCAACTGCCTCTTCTCATTACTTTGTTCCTCCTTCTGAGTGAAATTCAAACATTTTTCTTGGCCCTTTCTTATTGTTTATCCTCTTTGGTTCCATAGAACTTAGTATGTGAATTCTGTACTTAATGGCTAATACCCTCTTTTAATGAATATATACATGTTATTTTGGGTCTCAATTACTTCATTCAGGACAATACTTTCTCACTCCATCTTCTTGACCGCAGCTTCTCAATGTCCTTATTTTTCTTTCTTTTTTTTTTCAGAGCTGGGGTCCTTATTTTTCATATGTGTATAGTATTTCATAGTGTAAATGAACTAAATTATCTGTAGCCACTGTTTGGTTGAGGGGCATCTGGCTTATTTCTATTTTCTGTTCATTATGAAGAAATCCACTAGGAACATGATGGAGCACATGTACTCTCTGCATGGCAGAGGTCTTTTCAGATATAAGACCAGGTGTAGTATAGCTGGGTCTTTAGGAAGATTATTCCCCATTTTCTCACAATCCACTGGACAGATATTGATAGCATTATACAGATTTGCTCTTCCCAAGCAAATGCAATTTGTATCCTGATATTTATTTGCTTCCTCAAAGGAGGTCTCCCCCCACCAACTAGCCCTCTATCATGGACACTGGTGATCACATATGAAACTTCTTCCCATTTTAACCGGTCAGTAAATGCTAGAGCCTATTACAGATAGCCGGAGGGGAAAGTTGGTACCGGAGGTATGACAGTGGGGTTAGGTAGAGAGGCAGAAGAGGGTAAGAGGGGAAGGGAGAGGACTGAAGAAAAAGAGGAGGAAGTAATGATGGAAACAATCCATGTGGCCTGAAGAATGCACATGTAGCAGGGGTTTTATGGTTGGAGTATAAGTTATGATAACGTTGGATCTACCCAATACACGTTTATAGATTATAATTATAATAACCAAATTGTGTGTTTTCTTTATGGGTCATTGGGTTTGGAAATTCCAACAAGCTTTCCTCAACAGTATTTCTGAAATAATTTTTTTTTTTTAATAGAGATCACCCCTTGTAGGGGCTCTAACCATTGCTCCATAGTCCAGTAGATACAGCTGTTTCTTCCTCAGTCACGTCTCTTGTATTTTCTGTGGATATCTGTTTCTTCAGTGATCCATGCCCAGTGTTCCTTTTTCTCAAGGTTTTCAATGATCTCACCCAGAGGAGTTTCAGGTTTCTCAACTTGTTCCACTTAGTTAACTGCAGCTTCACAATGTCCTTATTGCTCATACCTGCATATTATTCCACTTTAAAAATTTTCTGATAACAGTGAACCGTCGTGAGTAGGCTAAAATTTCCCAAGAAAACATTAAACATTCAGTCTCTAAATCTAGATCTCCTCATCCCATTATGCTTGCTTTGCCTGAATGGCCATGGCATGAGCAGTTTTTTCTTAGGGACATCAAAGCCATTTCCTTCTCCAGTAATGGCTGCCATCCCTCTGTCACAGGTTTTTACCCTGGTTATTTTTGGTGATTGATGTGATTTAGAAATTGTAACACCATCTGCATGGTAGAAAGCCAGAGATGTTTCAGGTTGACCCTGCTTCCACAGCCAATGATGTCACATGTGCACAATGAGCAACCATGTGACACCCAAACAGCAAGATGATGTCATCTTTGACTCCACATGTGACTGCAAAATTGCCTCTTCTCCTGCATGCACCTTGGCAACCATGTCATCCTGACTGCAAGATAGGAACTTTGAATCTACACCCAAAATTAAGATGGCCTCTTTAACTCTCTTAATCTACCCGTCTGTGAGCATGGGAGGTCTTTCTGTCTTCTGCTACCTTCCTCAGTGTCTCTTTTCAGAGACTTGGAGTTCACACCAGATATGCTTCTGATGTGCTAGGTTAGAGTTAATTTATATTTCATAATATATATATATATATATATATATATATATATCCATTGTGATTGGCATGTCTTCCATAATTTCTTCTCAGCCTCTCTGTCATTTGCATGGCATATTATTTTCATTTAATTTTTCATCCATCCACTTGGCTGAAGGTGTTTTTCATATGTAGGTCATTTCTGGTAAAACTTTTGGATCACATATGTTCACTATTATATGATGTGTGAATGGTGATACACTGAGTTCTCCTTTTGCGATATCATCCCCTTGACCTCCTTTGGTTGTCTTATTGCTCTAGCTGGGAATTTAAGGACTTTACTGAAAGGATGCTGCGAGGTGTGCAGTCTGTTCTCATTCTCCAATTTAGTCGAATTGCCTTTTGCTTCCCTACCCCTTATTTAGATATTAACTGTTGGCTTGTTATATTGCATTTTATGTAATATTTTTTGTATTTATTTTAGTATTTTATTACATTAGGTATGTGCCTGACATCCCTGGTCTCCCTGAGACCTTAAATATGGAACGACGATGGATTTTGTCAAAAGCATTTTCAGCATTTAAGAGATAGTCTTTCATTTTTTCCTTCTTTCTTTAATTCTGCTCCTTCACACCATTGAGTAATAGTGAATATTAATAAATCATATTAAATATGTTAATAATTAATATATTATTTTTGATATATTAATGTAATATATCAGTTACATTATTATATCAATATATATTAATTTAATATAGTAAAAATATATTAATATTAATTATATTTACCTTATTAATATAATAATTTAATGTATAAATACATGTTAATATTAACATAGTATATTAATATTAGTTATATATTATGATGTTAGGATATAACAATTTAATGTTACTTTATTAAAATATATATGTATTTTATTAAAAAATATATATTATAATATGCAACTACCAAAAAGTTAAATCCAAGGGGAGCTCCCACGTTAATTTGAAGTGCAGAGGGCACAATTTTTTTTTCAGTTAAGTTTGTTAATATGGTGGATCACTTTAATGGGTTTTCATAGATTGATCCACTCCTTCATCCTCAGGAGAAAGCTTACATGATTGCACTGAATGGCAGTTTGAAATGCTTTTCATTTTGTTTTTGAGCATTTTACCTAGTATTTTTTCCACCATTGTCTGTAAAGAAAATTCGTCTGAAATTCTTTCTTTGTTGAGTCATTTTGTGATTTCGGTGTCAATGCGACAGTGGTGTCGTGGAATCTGTTTGGTGATTTTCCTTCTGTTTCTGTGTTTTGGAGTAGGTTGAGAATTCTTTGAAAATCTGGTAGAAGTCTGCGCTCAATGAAACTGGCCCTGAGAATTTTTCAGTGGTTAAACTTTCAATTACTGTTTGTGTCTTTTTAGGGGTTGTACAGCTATTTACATAGTTTATCTTACCTTAGTTTACCTGTGGTCAGTGTTATCCATCTACACAAACATCCATTTAATTCAGAGATTCTAATTTTGTAGAAAGCAGGTTTTTGAAGTGAGACCTAAGGATTCTGTGACTTTCATCTTTGTCTATCGATGTGTCTCCCTCTTCATTTCTGATTTTGTTATTTGGATGCTGTCTTACCTCGTATTACATTATCTATTTAAGGGTTTGTCTGTCTGGTTGATTTTCCCAAGGAACTAGCTCTTGTTTTTGTTAATATTAGTATTCTTTTTGTTTCTGGTGGATCACTCTCACCCTGAGTCTGATCATTTCTTTCTATGCCCTCCTTTAATATGTGTTTGCTTCTTTTTATTCTAGAGATTTCATGTGTGCTGGGAAACTGCTAGTATGGGGTCTCTCCAATTTCTTTATAAAATTGCTCTGTGCTGCATATGCACTTTCCTCTTAGCACTGCTTTCCTTATGTACCTTAAGTTTGGAGACGATATGCCATCATTATCATTGAATTCTAGGAACCTTTTTTTTTTTTTCAAGTCTTCTCTGAACTTGTGGTTCTTCAGTTGCAAGCTATTGAATATCCATGAGTTTATAGACTTTTTGTTATTATTGAAGTCCAGTTTAAATCCATGGTGATCTGAGAAGATCCAATGGTTAGCACAGTCTTTCTGTGTCTGTTGTGACTTGTTTATTGAGGGTGAAAATGATCAGTTCAGGATAAGGTTCCATGAGGTACAGAAAAGAAAGGGTGTACTTTTGTGTTCATGTGAAATATTCTGTAGATATGAGTGAGGTCAGATTAATTGAAACCCCTGGCAGTTATATATTCTATTTTTATTGTTTTATTTTTAGTTTCTGTCTTAATGACCTGCCCTTGGTGAGATGGGACATTGATGCCCCCCACTATTAATGTGTGAGGTTCGATGTGATATTTGAGCTTCAGCAATATTTCTCTCACCAATGTTGCTACTTTTTTCTTTGGGATATAGACATCCTGAATTGAGATGCCATTTTGGTGGGTTTTTCCTCTAATAAATATGAAGTGTCCTTCCCCTTCTCTTTTGATTACTTTTGTTTGGAAGTCTGATTGCTGGGTGTTAGAATGGCTACACCATCTTGTTTCTTGTTTTATTTCTTGGAAAACATGTTCCAACACCTTAGTCTAAGGTTATGTCTATCTCAATTGCTGGAGTGTGCTTCTTGAATGCAACAGAATGACAGATCCTGTTTTTACATCCATTATTTTAACCTCTGTCCTTTTGTTGTTGAATAGAGGCCACTAATGCTTAACGGTATTAATGACCAGTGATATTAACTTCATGCTATTTTGATGTTGTGGGTGCAGGGTTTTCTTGCTTGCATGTATTTTGGTTTTTTGTTTTTTGTTTTTTTTGGGGGGTGGGATGTTTGAGTGTGTATGTTAGTATAAAATCTGTTCTGTAGGGTGAATGATTTTTTTTTTGTTTGCATGTTGTTTTTGTTTTTTTCGGGGGGGGGGGTTGTTAGAGTATGCAGGCGAGTACTTCCGTAGGTTATGCTGGGTAATTTTTAATTTCTAGTCGGAGGTTGGGATGGTTCAAATTCTGAAAATCCATCAGTATAATCCACTATAAGTGAAACTGAAGGAAAAAATTACATGATAATCTCATTAGATGCAGAAAAAGCAATTCCAGCCCCGCTTCATGATAAAAGAGTGTGAGTGATAAGGGAGACAAGTCCTATGGAGAAACATAGTAAAAGCAAGGGAGAGGAAACCTGTAATGACCATCAAGCTAAATATAAAGAAACTTAAAACAATTCATTAAAGTGAAGGACAAGGTAAGGCTGCCCACTCTCCCTATTCAGTATAGTATTTGAAATTCTATCCAGGGTAAAAGCATGGTTCAAATTTGGTTCTGACATGGAGTATTGCCAAGTGCTGTGAAGGAGGAATGTCACAACATTTTAAAAATCCTGGGGTATGGCCCACTCTTTAGAACAGCCTCATTGCTCTTTGGTGAGTCATAGCCCCAAGGACCAACTGTACTGAGAACTTCATGCAGCATTTCGCTCGGTTGTTCCCCTCATATCTCTCTAATTCTAAGAAGTACATAAAAATCCTCCTGGAGCTTACCACCACTCAGGGAGCAACATCATTGGCATTTGCAATAATATTGGTCGAGGTCTTTTAGGAATTTCCTCTGTGGAAGACCAATGCTTCCACCATCACCAAAGGAAATGTAGAATAATTAGTGACGACCAGCACCCTTAAAAAGCATTTGGAAAAATAAAATTGTTTGTTAAGCTGGCTAACATGTTTTAACTACTGCCTCTGATGTAAAAAAAAAATTAGGTAACAATTTGAAGTTCGAAAAGACAGGGACTTTTTAAGGCCAGGGATCAAGAACAATGGTGGCACAGGCTAATGGTGTGACTGTAACACATGCTGGACTGTTGAGGACTGATTTCTGTCCCAGTTGTACCCTCAGCTCCCTGATAGGATTTAATAAGGATTGACAATCACAGGTGTGCATTCTGATCATTTAAAGTAGATATGACATTTTTATACACATATTTAGATTTGTGCTTTTTAAAAGATTCTTATTAGAGTACTTTTAAAGATAAATGATACAATATCAACCATTTCTCTGTAAATTCAAAATGCTGCCTACAGTGAATGGAAACCGAATGAGAAAACTACTTTGCTTACTCTTTGTTACTCTATAACAAATTGCTTACTTATGAGCCTTGTTGGCCTTGGGAGTAATTTGTTTATTTTACGTGTACTATGTAATATTTCTTCTCATACACTATCACTCTTTTCAGCATCAAGCATGAGAAGAAACTAGAACATTATCACATTTGCAGTTTTACTTGGCTTGAAAGATTTCACTAGGATATCAAAGTTATTTGCTGTGGTTTGCCCTGAAGTTATCTGTATTTTGATGCTAATTCCACTGCCCCAAGGACAGCTGCCTACTCATGTACTCAGAACTCAGGTGACTTCACCAAAACCACCTCCCCATTGAATTTGTAAAGTACAGGTGTGGGGCAGGTACATGATAGAAGAAGGAGGCTTTGGGAGTAATTTGTTTTCTTTACTTGTACTATGTAAAGAACTTTTCTTTACCATGTAAAAAAGGAGGTCATTGGAGGAGAAGGAAGAATGGGTGAGAGAGATGTTTGAAGAAAGAGGAGGAGACTGGAGGAAAAAGGGGAGATAGGAAGAGGAGAGGGTGAGAAGTCATGGCAGGTGAGGTTACGATTATGGTCTGTGTATTTACAGGTTATTATTAATGTTCCTAAGGGATGGATGGTAAAGGGCTTTGTATATTTAAGTGCGCAATTATATCTTAGCAATTGGGTCAAAATTTTTGTGATGTGTGTTTTCTATGTGAGGGATTGAGTATAGGAAAGTGTGTGGCGGCAAGGGACACTGGGCTGACAGGGAGTAGGGATGTGTTTTCACCAAGATATCTACCTATTATATTAGGACACTACGGTGCTAGTGATAGCATGGTAAAAGACAAGTTTTCTTTTTTTTTTTTTACAACAACAGATGGCAAAACAAGGTGATGGGCAAGAATCCACTAGTAATCAAAAAGTTGAGAGAACCTTTTTATTTTCTAAGTAAGAGGACACCTGTGCCATATTAATTCTTGATAACTTAAGAGCAGAATATAAAACAAAAATGGGGAAGCAGCAAGGGCTGACAGGCTGTTGGTCCCCTGCTGTGTGATAAGTAATGGCAGTTCAGAGAGTTAAGAGATTAAAGCTGCTTTTTAATGAGAGTTGTTTAGTAAGTCTTTCAGGATACACATTTTCTTTTTAACATAGGCTCCACAGGGGAATTTTGTGTGGAAATCCTAGTTACACAAGATACTTCTTCTATTAAGGTATTATTAACAAGTGATTAAGTTTTATTTAAGAAAGAAGAGAGTAGAGAGATTACCTGAATCAGGTGGGGATTTTCATCTACTGCTCAGAACTTAGGGAAAAATTAGGCACTACCAAGTAGAGAGTTTTGATGAAATGTCTGTAACAACAGGGAAAGTGAATGCAGACATATATTGTAGAAGTTATTAACGATAAAGAAAAATCTGTGGCTTCAGGTAGAGAGCTTAACAGACTGAGCTATTTTGGGCAAAAGTCCTGGTTTGAAGTTTTCTTACTGATATTAGAATTGATAGAAGGTATTCGATTAGTTTTATGAATTATCCCACTATATGGCTCGTTGATGACGCTTAGCGATGATTTGTGGTTACTTTTGATATTTATGACAATAGCAAGTTCAAATTCTCTTAACATGGGCTCCATGGGAACTTTGGGTTTATTTCCTGATATCACCAAGTACTGAGTTATATCAGGCTCATTTTATACTTAAATTCCTTTTTTAAAAATTGTTTAATCTTCAGGATGGGTGTGACTTTGAGTTTTATGCTTATATTATTACTCTGGGAGAGAGTGCAAGATACAAGCTTCTCTGGTTTCAGATTAAGAAACAGAGTATTTTGGAAGAAAGATTTTGTCCTTGTGTTTTTAAAAATTGTGATTAGGATTCTGGAAACCTCACAGAGTCATACTGATCAGGTTTGATATCAGTAGACGGCTATCAAATATATATTCATGAGAATCAAACAAAAGATATATCGATTCTTAACCTTTTTCCTGAGAGTTGTATTTTGTAGAGTGTACATACTTGGAATCCTGGTTTCAGTGAATTTCAGCTGGGTCCAGTCAGGACATATCGGCTATCGCATTTGTTTCATTTTTCCTACCCCCTACACCTAAGGATATCTCAACGCCCATGTACAACTTGAAGAAGTTATGGTGGATCCGTTGTCTCAATTACCTGGAATTTGTGGGGTGGGGCTGGAAGTGGTTATTCTAAAGATGTTTTTATAAAGAATTGAAAATTGGTTGAAATTTAGCAGGGAGGAATAAGCTAGATTTAGTTATACAGTCATAATCGTATTTGGTAACTAAGCTTAATCTTATCTTTGTTTGGGTATAGAAATAATTGGAAAAAAATTAAAATTACAAGAGCCAGTTCTATTATTTTTGTCATTACACACTTCTGAGTTGATTAAACCTGTGAGTTAAGATTGAAATATTAAAGTCATGCATCTGACTTTGTAAGAGTACTATCAAGAAAAAATTAAGATATAAAGACAACAGTCCAGACTGTCTTAGATAGATAGATGCTTTTCAAAAATGTAAGAAATCCACAAAATTTGAGATTTAAAGTTATTACGTATCTTTTGTTGAGTCCTATCTTCTCCTAACTGTTCCCCTTTGGCAAATTTAATGAAGAATTTGAACATCTCTACCTCCAAATGACGCAATACTTTGTGGCTAGGCAGTCACTGGAAAAAAATGCCTGTTTCATATGCAGATTAATACTATCCAGAAAAGGACAAATTATGCAGAGGATTTGAGGGATAAACCCTGCCAATACAGGGTAATCAGCCCTTCCAAGTCTGCCTTTCAATAGGCTGTCAGTTCATCTTGTGTCAGAAGGCTGAAGACTTAAGCTCACATGTTGCTAACAGGGGATTGTGCTATTGGAGATTTGTCTCTACAACCTCTCAGTTCTAGAAGCCCTCTAAGACATCTATGTGTATAGATATTTGGTCACTCTCAGATTTCTGACGGGGTAGGAGACTGATTATAGCCTCATTGCTTATCAGGCTGTATAACTCTGAATATACATATTTTACTGGATAGTTATCAGATAGTATACAAGCTAGCCAAGACATAATATAGATTTTAAGCCTTTCTGAAGCTGGAATGAAGAACTAAATGCTCTTTCTAACTGATATGGTGACATACTGGGTCTTGAGTATATCAAATGCTTTATAAATTGTAGAATAGTAATAATCTTACTCAATTGATATATATAAATGAAAAGACTGTTTAACTGGACAAAAAGGGGGAAACGTTGTTTACACTAAAGTTATCTGTATTTTGATGCTAATCCACTGCTCCAAGGACAGCTGCCTTGTCCTATACTCAGAACTCAGGTGAATTCTACAGAACAGCTTTCACATTAAATTTGTGAAGTACAGGTGAGGGGCAGGTACAGGATAGAAGCAGGCCTATCATTGGAAGAGAAGGAAGTATGTGCAGGAATGAAGTTTGAAGGAAGTAGAAGAGACTAGAGGAAAAAGGAGAGACAGGAAGAGGAGAAGGTGAGAAGCCATGGCAGGTGAATTTAAGATACTGCTCTGTGTATTTACTGGTTGTTATTATTGTCCCTAAGGTATGGATCGTACCAGGCTTTGTATGCTTATGTGGGCTACTATATCTTATCAATTGGGTCAAAGATTATTGTGTTGTGCGTTCTTTCATGTGAGGTTTTGAGTGTAAAAACATGTGTGGCAATAAGAGACACTGGGAAGCTGAGGAGTGGTGATGTATTCAACCAAGATATCTAGCAGAGACTTGGGAAACTACAGTGCCAGAGATAGCGGGATATAAGACAACTTTTTTATTTTTATATTTTTGCAACAACACATTCACTTCTGTATTTGACATGCTCTTTTTGTGTCACTTAGGGAAGATCTATATCTGGTTCCTGACAGAATGTGCTTCTTAGGTTCATCAAACTTATCTAGTTATCTATTTTTGGTGGCTGATTATATATATATATATATATATCGGTGGTTCCTACAACTATGAGATTACGTGCAATTTTAACATGGATCCTGAGCAGGTATGTCAAGAAGGTAGAATCCACAAACGGCAATGCCAAATAGACTCGCTCCTATTCTTATGACCCTAATGAAGTTGAGGTTTCATTGGACCTCTAGTTCTTCCCTCCCTGTCAATCCGCCTGTATCTTATCTTTGGCGTGAAGAAAGAATCATTTTAAAACATCCAAAACCCTGAAATCTCACCCTTGGAACACGACAAGGTTGATATTACAGAGATCATATCTAATGGGACTACATAGTCCACGCTGTCCTTTGATTTACTCAGGCAGTTATTTCTTTGCATAAAATAAAAATTTGGGAGTTTATCATTTTAAGTAGGTACACAATATTTACACTGTTAAATTCACTTCATAGCTTAGCCATGTTTGTTGCCAAAATCATTGCCAAAAAACTGGAATTTGAAAACAGAATACTTGAGTACACATTCAGGAATATCTATAAAGACCCCTTTCAAGGAATGAACAATTAGAAAATGAAATACAATATTCACTCAATTAAACATGTGTAAAGAAAAAATGGCCTGTGGGAAACAGGGAAAAAATAGGAAATTGATCTGTTTGTCAGAGGAATGGAACTGGGAATAGAATTATTATCCAAAAGAATCTCCTACATCCCATGTTCCTAGATCTTTTCTACTCAATACAAGCCCCTAACTGAGTTTCTCCATGTAGAGCCTGTAACCACTGATGAAGCAAAGTGAAGTTTCCAGCTGTAGAGAGATGTAGTACATAAATGTTACCACTGTGTCACAGTAGACATTCCTGGAAAATGCAAACTCGAATCTGGTCAATGTAAGGAAAGCTATTTAGGAGGTAGGCCATGGCAGTTCTCACTGACATCATCATTTGACCCTCCCTGAAAAATTTCTTGTACCCTGGAGTGCCCTAATTTTGTATTGTCACAAAAAACTGCATCACATATATTCCTGCAGTACCTCTAGGGATTACTAAGTGGCCTCAATTTCAGTGCAAACAGCCATTTGGGAAAGAGAACAAAGAGGATGTATATAACAAAAATGAGTAGAAGAAAGTTGGCTCTCTGTTTTAGTTTGAAAAAAATGAAAAAAATATGTGGTACATGGGAAAGTGCAGTGAGTGCCGCGTAGGGTTTGTGAGGGTTCACTGAACACATGAGCCTTCCACATATGGGATTCAGGAAGTGGGAGCCTCTTAGTAGCAACTGGATTTCCTTGCTTGTTATGGTTCCTGAAAGTCAGAGGTTTTTTTTTTTTTTTTTTATCATTAATTTCATTATTCCAAAAGTCAGGTGTTGGGATGGGTACAGCTTTTTTTTTTTTTTTTTTTTTTTTTTTTTTTTTTTTTGAGAGCACATGGCTTCTATTTTTTCTTCCAGAAGGAAGAAGTCCTGAGGAGGAAGGGAAAGACAAGTATTGTATCCTCAGCTCAGAGTAAACTCCTTCGTGTACATGATTTCTACACTGTAGTTTGTGTCTGACACTGATATCTGGGAGGGAGAAATGCTTCTAGTTCAGACTTAATCATATCAGTCTTTCCACTAGTTTTATGCTGACTACCATTCCCTAACAGTGTCCCTCTAGATTTCTGAATCAATATGTCTGATTACCTTGCAGTTTTATTTACTTTTATCTCTTTCATAATTTTTTTTAATTTAAGCTAATTTTAATATTTTTTGGATATTTCTATATCTACATTTAAATGTTATTTCTTTTCCCAGTTTCCTCTCCATAAGAGACCTAAATGTTTCCATTCCTTGACATTTAAACCACCCTTACTCTCCCTTGACATATCCTTGAACTGGGAGTCAAACCTAGGGAGGACCAAGGTCCTCTCCTTCCTTTGGTGTCCACCAATGCCATCCTCTGCTACATATGCAGTTGGAGCAATAGGTCTGTCCATGTACAGTCTTTGATTATCTGTATAGTATCAGAAAGTTCTTGTTCATTGTTCTGATGGGGTTGATAGCCTCTTCAGCTCTTGTAATCCTTTCTGAAAATTTATCAACAAGAGGTCCGTTTACAATTCTCTGGTTTGCCACTAGCATTCAATTCGGTAACTGACATGCTCTAGTTGTGTCTCTCAGGGAAGATCTATAACCTGTTACTGGCAGCATGCACTTCTTAGCTTTATTAATCTGAATCGTATCTAGTTTTGGTGTCTGATCTATTTATCTATCTATCCATCTATCTATCTATCTATCTATCTATCTATCTATCTATCTATCTATCTATCTATATATTTATCTATCTATCTCTGCCTCTGTCTCTAGCTCTATCTCTTCTCTATCTCTATATATCTATATCTATTTATCTATATCTATTTTTATATATATGTACATATATTTGATGGCTTATACATCTATGAAGTTAGTTGAAATTTTAACATGGATTCTGAGGTCCTAGGTCAAGAATGGAGAATCCACAAATGCCAAAACCAAATATACTCCCTCCTGTTCTTATGCGCCTATCGAAGTTGAGCTTTTACTGGGCCTCAAGGCATTCCTCTCCCTTCCCATCATCCTGTATCTTTTGTATGGCCTGAATAAAGAATCATGGTAAAATATCCAAAAGCCTGAAGTCTCACTCTTGGAACACAGGAAGGTAGATATTCCAGAAATGATACCTAATGGGACTACAGAACCGCATGCTAGAGTCCATGCTGTCCTTTGATTTACTGATGTCAGGTAATTTTTGCATAAAATAAAAATTTGGGAGTTTATCACTTGAAGTAGGAACACAATATTTACACTATTACATTCACTCTTTAATTGGCCAGCTTTGTTGCGAAAATCATTGCAAAAAACTAGAATTGCAAAACAGAATTTTTGAGTACATATTCAGGAATATCTATAACGTGCCCTATCAAGGAATGAACAATTAGAAAATGAAATACAAAATCCACTCAATTAAATATCTGTAGGGAAACAATGGCCTTTGGGAAACAGATAGAACTTAGGAAATTGAACTGTTTGTCACAGGAATGGAACTGGGAATAAAATTATAATCCAGAAGATTGTCCTACATCCCATGTTCCTAGATCTTTTCTACACATGCGAAACCCGTAATAACTTTCTCCATTTAGAGCATGTAACCACTAATAAAGCAAAGAGAACTGTCTATCTTTAGAGTGATGTTCTACATAAATGTGTCCACTGTGTCAAAGGAGACACACCTGGAAAGGTCACCTTAGAATCTGGTCAATATAAAGAAAGCTCTTTAGCAGGTAGGCCATGGCAGTTCTCAGTGACATCATCATTAGGCTGGCCCTGAAAAATCTCTTGTATACTGGAGATCCCTAGCTTCTCCTGTTATGTCACAGTGTTTTCCAGACTGCAACTGCCTCTCAGACATTCATTCAGTACCTCTAGGGTTTATTAATTGGCCTTTATTTCAGTGTAAACAGCTATTTGTGAGGAAGATCAAAGAAGATGTAGATATCAGAGATGGGGAGAAGGAAGTTGGCCTAGGAAGTTTTAGTTTAAAAAACGAAGAAATATGTGGTACATGGGAAAGCACAAGGAGTGCTGTGTAGGGGTTGTGAGGGTTCACTGAACACATAGCCTTGATCTGAGCCTTCCCCATATGGGATTCAGGAGGTGGGAGCCTCTCGGTAGCATCTGGATTTCATTGCTTGTTATGGTTCCTGGAAGTCAGAGGTTGTTTATCATTAATTTCTTTATTCCAAAAGTCAGGTATTCGGAAGTTTACAGTTGTTTTTCTGAGAGCTAATGGCTTTCATTCTTTTTCCCCAGGAAAAATAGTCCTGAGGAAGGAGGGACAACAAGTATTGTATCGTCATGTCATCTCAAGGTAAACTCCTCCTTGATTTGGATTCCTATAGTGCACTTTGTTTCTGACACAGATATCTGGGACAGAGATGTGCATCTAGTTCAGACATCATCATCTCAGTCTTTCCACTAGTATTTCTCTGATTACCATTCCATGACAGTTACCCTTTAGATTTCTGTATCAATATGTGTGATTCATTGACAGTTTTCTTTTCTTTTAACTCTATCATTTCTTTAGGAATTTTTATTGCGTTTCTAATTGGATACTTCTATATTTACATTTCAAATGTAATTTCCTTTCTCAGTTTCCTGTCCATAAGAGCCCTAACCTGTCCCCCTCCCCTTTTTCAATAACCCCCCTTACTGCCTCTTGACAGTCCATTGAACTGGGAATCAAATCTAGGGAGGACCAAGGGCCTCTTTTTTCATTGGTGTCACGAAGGCCATCTTCTGCTACATTTGCAGTTGGAGACATTGGTCTGCCCATGAGCAGTCTTTGAATATTGATTTAGTACCAGAAAGGTTTCGTGTATTGGCATTGTCCTTGTGGGGATTAAAGCCCCATTCAGATCTTGTAATCCTTTCTCAACATTTACCAACAAGAAGTCCATTTTCAGTTCATGGGTTTGCCACTATCATTTACCTCTGTATTTCACATACTCTAGCAGTGTCTCTCAGGAAATGTCTATATATGATTCCTGGCCGATTGCAGTTCTTAGGTTCATCAATTTTATATCATTTTGGTGCCAGATGTGTGTATATATATATATATATATATATATATATATATATATATATACACACATACACTTTTGGTGGCTCCTACAGCTAAGTGGTTCGTTGGAATATTAACATAGAATCTGCCAAACTAGGTCAAGAATGTAGAATTCAGAAATGACAATGTCAAATAGACTCCCTCCTGTATTATGAACATATTGAGTTTGAGGTTTGACTGATAAACATGTCATTCTTCTCCCTGCCTATCCTCCTGTATCTAAGGATGCTACTTAAGGACGAATAATGATAAAACATCCAAAACCCTTAATTCTGGCCATGGGAACACAGGAAGATAGGTAGTGCAGTTTTGATATCAAATGGGACTAGAGAACCAAATTCTGTAGTCCATGTTGCCCTTTGCTTTTCTGATGCCTGGTAATTTTTACATAAAAGAAGCTTTTAGGAGTTTATTAATTGAAGTGAGTACACAGTACTCACACTGTTATGCTCACTCTATAGCTGGGCACACTTTGTTGCCAAAATCACTTTGTTGCAGATAATGGAATAGGAAAAAAGAATTTTTCAGTACACATTCAGGAATATTTATGAAGTCCCCTGTCAAGGAAAGTACAATAAGAAAGTGATATACAATATTCATTTAATTAAAGGTCTGTAGGGAAAATACTGGCCTTTGTTATACATAGATAACAAAGAAAATTGAACTCTATATCTCAGGAATGAACCTGAGAATAAAAATATTATCTAGAAGAATCTTCTACACTAGATGTTCCAAAATCTTTTCTACCCATGCCAAGCCACTGACTACCTTTCTCCATCCCAAGTTTGTAACTGCTAATAAAGCAAAGAGAAGTCTCTAGCTTTAGAGAGAAGGAGTACATAAAGGTTTCTACTGTGTCACATGAGACATACGTGGAATGGGCACCCTTGAATCTGGTCAATGTAAGGAAAGATGTTTAACAGGTAAGCCATGGCACATCACAATGACATAATCAGTAGGCCCTCCCTGAAACATCTATTGAAACCTGGAGAGGACTAGCTTCTTCTGTGATGTCACAAGTGTTGTCGTGACTGCAACTCCCTTCAGATATCCCCTCAGTACCTCTAGTGTTTACTAATTTAACTCTAATCGAGAGTAAACAGTCATTGTGGAGTGAGAAGGAAGAGGATGATGAGATCAGAGATAGGAAGAAGGAAGGTGGTCTTCTGTCTTGTTATAAAAAAAGGATGAAATACATGGTACTTCGGGTAGCTCAGTGAGTCCTTGTAGGAGTTGAGTAGGATCACTGAAGAGATAGACTTGTTCTGAGCCTTCTGCATATGGGAATCTAGAGCTGTGAGCCTCTCAGAAACATCTGTACTTCACAGTTCTTATGGCTCCTGGAAGTCAGAGTTTTTATATCATTCATTTCTTTATTCCAAATGCCAAGAATTTTGAAGGTAACAGATGTTTTACTGAGAGCTCATTGCATTTATTCTTTTTGTCAATTATAAAAAGGTCCTAAGTAAGAAATAAAAGGCAAGTATTGTGTCCTCTGCTCAGAGTAAACTTCTCCATGCTTTGGATACCAATAGTGCAGTTTCTCTCTTACACTAATACCTTGGAGAGAGAAGTGCTTCTAGTTGAGACTTCATGATCTCAGACTTTCCACTAGTATTTCCACTGACTAACACTTTAGATTTCTGAGTCAATTGGTGAGATATACTTGCCGGATTCCTTTCTTTCATTTCTTCCATTTTTTCTTTATTTTTTTAGAAAAACTCTCAAAACTCATCCTGGCTGACAATGTAGATTAGACGCATCAGATGAAATGAATTGAAAAACTCTCCTGGGAATGAAAGTGGTAAGGAAATCACATTGATGTATCCTAAATGCAGTGCTAAGAGCAATATTCAGACTAGTCTGTGGAGATGCTGCTGTCATCAGAGACCACAGACAATTAGTGGAGAATGATTCAGCATTAAACTGGGAATGGAAGATGATGGTTGATATTGTTCTAGTAGATCTCACTACATTAAAAAGTGTTTCTTCCAGATAACTGAATGATTATTGTAAAGCAAATCCGGGAATGAACTTATGAGACCCACCATCAGCCTGTCAAATAATGTGCGAAAGAAGAAATCTGTGTCTCTCCAGGGACAAATTGTTGCTTTCAAACCAACAGTAAAGTGTCCATTCTATGAATGATACATTGATATATACACATTATAGAAGGATGGATACAGAGTTTCTTCAGGTCCATGAATGAGGTATTCAGCAGTTGACCTGGATCAGAAATGAAGGTAATTTTTGCCAACTCTTCAGACTTGAGCTCCTTCACTAGGATCCCCATGATTGAAGAAAAGAACAAACTTCAGACAACTTGTCTCAGATTTTTATGTAGTTAAGATTTCCTGGTCTTGGTCCTAGGAAGGAAGGATATCTTGCTTTCCAATTCTTGTTTATCCTATAATCCTCTCTGCTGCATTCATGCAAATAGATTACTGTGCATTTCTTTAATAGGTTACAATTACTATTTTAATTATGTTGCCAAGAACTATAGAAAAAAAGAAGGACTGTATCAAAGCATCATATGAAAATCCGACTAAGGTAATGTGGCCATTGGAAATTTGTAACTGACCTGAAACTCTTACTAGAGACAAAATGCCATAAAAGGTCTTCTCTAGATATCTGGTGCAGTAGTTGGTGTTCCCCAACAGACAGTAAAGGATGAATCTCTCTGTACAGTGAAATTGGACTAGTCACAATGATCACAGACTATGGAACACATAATTTAACAATGACTGACTATTTTTAAAGTCCTAGAATCCATTAGTTTATTAGTCCAAAAGGCAAGATGTCTTATCTGGTCATTGACATATGGATAAATATTCAGTATGCAGGTTCTAATGTCTATGAGGATTTGGTATCACTGTGAGTGCAAAAATGAAAAAGTAAAGGCTTCTTTCTTCCATGTTTTCTACGGGGATTCAAATAGAATGCATGGTTTAGAATACATTGGGTTTGCCATTCTCAAATAGACCAATATCTTCAAATGAACATTCTTTTCTTGGAAGCTGCACCCTGTCAGCATGGCTCACGTGTATGTGAACTGCAAGATCTAGTCTGGGAAGGCAGTCCTGTTCATCGATCCAACCTGCCCCTAATACTGAAATACCCAAGACTTCCTCAATCAACTCCTTTGCAAACATGGTCTTCTGGGATTTGAAGACATTACATCTACTAACAACACCAATGCAATTCAAGATTACTTTCAACAGCTCCCTGGAGTGAGAATTGTTCCTTGGGTCCTTATATGTAGAGAAAGACTGCATAGGCAGACACAGTGATCTAATCTACCTGCAACAGAATGAAGAGATGATGATGTGGCTGAAGCAGATTGGAGCTCTGCATTTATTAAAGGGATGGCAGTAAAAGCCCATGCTGACAGCAGACATTCAGACATGCTGAAGCCATGCTGAGACTTGATGTTTGTCACAGATGATGTCAGTATTTTCTTATGACTGGGATTTTCAACAAATTGGCTTTCATTCTATTCCTCATTCCAAAAAATCTTTTGCTGTAGGCCTCAAACCATGGGGCAGGGAAACTTAAGAGACA